>NW_027145132.1:0-27449 GCF_026170545.1 Melanerpes formicivorus | reverse complement strand
TCTAATGGTCTGTAGCAAGTTCTCATTTAGAACTGAGAACCTGCATCTGAAAACTTTGCCCAGTGTTTAAACTTTCACAGGAGGTAAGCAGAACCAAAAAGGAAAAACAAACCAAACAAACCACAACCATAAATGAAAAAAGAAACCCTTAATAAAAATCCCCTAAAGCCCCATATGAAATATTTATCTATCTACTAGAACAACAACTTGACTTGGTCAATTCCACTTCCTAGCTTCAGCTCAAAGCTGCAACATCAAATCATTTCTGCAGAATACTTACAAACATGTCTTTGTCTTGCCATCCCCAAGTACCACCGGGTTCGAGTGCCAGCAGCCCACAGGGATAACCTCCCACTGCACATGAAGCAGCTGTTACAGCTCGGGGGTCACTCTGGAAGCCTTCAGTGACTACACACATCCTGTCACCCTTCACACAGCTGTCAGGGAGGGCATTATTCCATGGGAAGCCCACCAGATACTCCCCATTACCAGCACTGATGGTGCCAGAGAACAGCTGATTTGTCCAGTCAGCACTGCCGGTCTGAGGACTGATAAAGTGTGGCCACACTTCAGCCTGGGGACTGTGTCTGTCCAGTTCATAGGTGTGCTGCTCTTGGTCACTCGCTCCATCTGCCATCGGCCCCTGGGCCCCGTGCTGGCTGCCGCGCTGGCAGCCTGTGGCCCTGCAGGCACTGTGGATTTCATAGGAAGGAACAGCAACATGTTTGTCTACCTGCTTTGGGTCAACAAGATCTCCAAGCTCTTTGTTTGAGAAAATCTTGTGATCTGCCCGCACCTGTTCCCAACCTGTGGTCAAGTCATTCATTTCAGCACTTAATATGTAACAGGTGGTTCTCAGTTCAGTGCCCTCAGCTTCTACCTGCTTTACATTTCCTGTGGTAAAAGCTCCTGGATTCCCAGCAGACACCCTAAATTCAGTCAGGTTCTCCTCCTCTGAGTGGACACTGACACACTGTTTCCCTTCAGCATCCTGCAGATTACATTCATTTACAGCACATACACTTTTCTCATGAGTTTCTAATCCTACTTCAGCAAAGGGTCCAACAGAAACTTGAGTGCTCCCAGCCTTCAGCTCTGGACTGGCACACTGGCACACCTCAGACTCTTCCACTGGTTTCTCATGCACATGAGAACATGACTTCTGACACAGTGAAGGGAAACAGTTCTGGGCCTTGTGAAAGACACCATTTGCATCTTCCAGCTGTTTAGGGGCATCTACCAGTTTTACACTCTCGTGCGTGCAACTGTCCAAAGCTATGGGTACAGTGGAATCAGAGTCAGTACTCTGATCATGAGGCAAGCCTCCATTGCACTTTAAGATGTTTTTATCACTACCAGTGTCAGCATCCAAGTTTTGATTTCCCTTCTCCACCTTCTTATCACTGAGGAGAGCTTCACATTTTGTCTGATTTACAGATTCTACCACATCCCCAGCTCTTTTGGCTGAGTCTGTCCACACATTCCATTGATTTGCCACTGTGTGGCAGGAATACAACTCCTGTTGCTCATCCTGTCTACAGTTCTTGTCCATCTTATCCATATCCTCCTCTTCCACAGAAGAAAGGGTGTCTTCATCATCTGAATTTGAATTTTTGCACAGTTTATCCCCTTGTGACTCTTGTGAAATACAAGACTTCAGGCATGTTTCCTCTGTGCTTATGTGATATAGTTCATGGGGTGTCACAGCGCCATCACGTCCCCAGGACTGAGTTCTGCTGCCCAAGCTATTGGCTTCCGTGTGCACGTCGCCTTTTACCTCAGCGACACTCACACAGACATCTTCCTCTGTGCCACTGCAGTTTGCAGCTTCAGCTGATGTCTTTTCAGGGCAACCTTTCACCTGAGTGTGAAAACCAGAACTTTCTTCCAAGGTTTCATGCATTTCAGCTACACTCAAAGCTTCCCAGCTATGCCAAACTGCACCTGTGCATTTCTCTTTCAAGAACTCTTCCAGAAGGCTGTGATGGTCACTAGAGTCAGGTTTAAACACTTGGCTATCACCACCTGTTCTTTGAGATGTTCTCTTTTCCACATTTGAGCTTACTTCACTTTCTTCAGCAAGTTTTCCTACCTGTTGACTCCCCAAAAGAGAATCATTGTCCGAGCCTAACAGTAATTGAACATTCTCCACCAGCTGTTTAGCAGCTGTGTCCCTCACAAGACTGGAGGGATGCCTGCTGAAACCAAGCGAGACAGCCTCACAATCAAGACTTTCCTCAATTTTCCCCAGCTGATGTACTGCAGTGTTTAGCAGTGCACTGGAAATGCAATTACTGTGTGTCATTTGTAACGAGTTAGGACCACAATGGTTCTCTGCAGCAGCATCCACACCTTTCACAGGATCACAAGCTCCGTGGAATGATCTATCACAACTGACAGCAGCACCTATAGTATGTGTGTCCTCCTGCCGACTCCCAGGGATGACTTCATCATATACTTTTGCTCTTAAGCCATCTGTCACTGCATTGCCAGTATCCAGCTTATGCACCTGGCTCCTGTCACCCAGTGGGTTCTCATATGGAGACTGGACGTCTGTGCTGCAATATTCCTTTGTTTCCGTTTCCTGCGTGTTTGACCCATCCACTTTTTTACACTGAAACAGCTCTTTCTGTGAACTAAGCTCAGCTTCCACTTGTTCTGACTGCTGCACTGGAAATTCCTCCCCAGTGTCTGAAGGTCGTGCCATGCTGTGCATTCCTTCATCAGTAACAGCTGAGTTATCTGAGTCTGCTGCAGTCTCCTCGTGCACAGTAGCTGGCACCCCTTCGCCCCCTTTCAGATCTTCAGCATCTACAACACAAATACTGTAAAACTCCTTGTCTTTTGTATCTTGCCTGTCGTCTATCCCAGGACAGGAAAATGCTGGAGACATCTCTTTATATGAGCTTGAACCTTTTTGTAGACTGTCACTCTTGCTGTCTTGAACATTTACAGTTGTTTCCCTCTGCCCCGAATCACCACACTTAACTGCACCATCCTCCCGAAAACATCTGTTTAAGGAAATCCCATCCTGGAAGCTGCTGTCTAGGATGTCCAGTACACGGGAAGGAGAAATATGATCAAAAAGGCAAGGCTCTTCTGCAGCTACATTTTCAGGATTCACATTACTGTTAACCCTTCCTGCACTGCTCATGTTCTGACCGCTGCTGTTGGCTTTTTCAGGAGCTGCTTTTTCGGTAACTCCGCCTTTCCTTTCTTCAGCTTTCTGAGGGTTTCCATAGGTACCAGAGACCTTCAGGCTGTGACTAAAGGAATTAAGGAAGCTAAAAGGTCTGTCATACATCTTCCTAGAGCTCTCACAGGGAGCACTCTCCGTGCTTTTGTATGAAGGGTATTTAGTCTTTCCATCCCAGAGGCCCGATGCAGAGCCTGACGCGGCACAGTCATTGCCATGCCTGCGTTCGCTGTCGGCCGGCACCGCTGCCCCGCCAACTGTCCTTCCCACTGCACGCAGACCCTGGCTTTCCACACTGCCTAAAACTGAAGAGAAAGGCTTACTTATCCTTGGCTCTGTTGCTTCCTCTTCCACAGATTTTTGTAACAAGCTGGTTTTCTCCTCATTCGTGCTGTTGCTCAATTCTGTACTGAAGCAGCAGCCCATGTTTAGTAAGCAGCGTCAGGGGAGTCTTCTCATTGCAATCACCTTCCTCTACACACCAACTTTCTACTGCTACTGAGGAGACAAGCCAACACCCAGCCGCCAAAAATAGCACACTTTAAACCATGCAGGGGTTCATGTGTCATTGCCACTCAAAGTCCAGATCCCAGTTGCTGAGCAATGTTGTAGTATTTCATCATATGCACTGTAATATTCAAGCCAAATCATTGTCCTAATGAGATTACAGCCTGTTTACAAGTATTAGCAAGTCTTACAAACTTCCATTGTTTGATTTCCTGAAGAGTTTCCTTCATCCAAATCATTAAAATATTTAAATGACATCTTTCACAACACCCATGAGTGCAAAAAGCCTGCTTGGCTTCATATTTAATACAACTCCTGCTTTCTGTGTCAGGGTAGAAGGTGTTTTGGCTTCGCATCTTCAAATCGGATTCAAAGGCTGAACCAGCGGAAGTTGTAAGAACAAATATTTTGAACTCTTTTCTCCTTCTCCTCCCTTCCCCCACAGCTGAACCTACCCCAGGATTACTTCTTTAGGAAAAACAGGATAAAGATAGATAAGAGCTCATGTAGTCCATTGAGCAGCCATTGTATGTTATCAGGGAAGCTAATTCTGGTCCAGGCCTTTTTCTCATTCCTTATCGGCATGAAAAAAAAAAACAAAGTAAAATACACAATGCCTCTGCCTTAGAGCACTGGAAGGGGCCTCAAGATCATCTGGCCATCCATCTCAGTACTGTGGCAGGATAAACCTGCACTTAACATCCAGAAAACGTGTGCATTCCTCTACACACAAAACCCCAACCTCAGATGGCTTTCGAGGGTAGCTTGCCTAAATGCTCCTCCTTCCAGAAGTCTGTCTCCAGTGTAAGTTCTCTTTGCTGTCCACAAACAGGCTTATTCCTGGCCTTACCACAGCTGGAACATCTTCATACACATGCATTTACTCACCACAAGGCTTCTTCTAGTACAAGTCTCAGAGGAGACCTTATTGCTGTCTACAACTCCCTGAAGGGAAGTTGTAGCCAGGTGGGGGCTGGTCTCTTCTCCCAGGCAGAGGACAAGAGGACACAGTCTCAAGCTGTGCCAGGGGAGGTTTAGGCTGGATGTTAGGAAGTTCTTCATAGAAAGTTATTGGCCATTGGAATGGGCTGCCCAGGGAGGTGGTGGAGTCACCATCACTGAGAGTGTTTAGGAAGAGACTGGATGGGGTGCTTGGTGCCATAGTTTAGTTGATTAACGGTGTTGGGTGATAGGATGGACTTGATCTCAAAGGTCTTTTCCACCCTGATTCTATTCTACTCTATTCCCTTTACTGGCTGAAAAAGTGGTTTCTTCTTCAAAAACAGAACCCCACTAAGAAGGTGGAAAATACACAGCGATCTTTTCTGCTCCAAACAAGAGTTCTTGCTTGCCTTTGCAGAACCTTAGGTCAGCCAGGCCTCCTCTCAAATCCACTGCCATGATTTCATTCAGAGAGCCTGCAGCTTGTACCTCTACAGCACTCTACTCAATTACTTAAAAGATACTGAAAACAGAAGAAAGGAAGACAAGAAAGAGCTTTCAACTCCATTTCAAATATTGAAAGGCTATTTTGAAACTGATTGTGCACCTCATGGCAAATGTCATCATGATGTACTTGAAGTAGAGCTTTAAGTCAGCCTGACAAGCTTGCTTCATTGCATTCATACAGCAGTACATGAAGGTACTAAGGCTAAGTCAGGTACTTGCCTTTCAACTAGAAAGTAAGAGAACTGGTTTGATTTCTACTGTAAAATATACTTGCAAGACAAAGGCTGCTTAACAGATCCATGCACTTAATATTCTACTGTCATTACTTTTTGTTCTGCAGGATGGCTATTGTGACTATCTTTGCAGTTGCTTTCACAGCAAGTCCATAGGCTATGTAATACTGAATCATGTCTTAAGCCCTTATCTGTATAGCCCCTGCTACCACCACACTGCAAGATTTCTGCTGTTCTCAAAACTGCAAGGAAGCAATAAATCAATCAATCCATGTTTACCAGAGAAGCCCACAGTCACTGCAGCCTTTCAGTCTCCTTCACTGGCTTCTGACAGAATCAACACACAACAAATTTTTAGCTCCTCTCTTGTATTCATTCTTACCTATTTGGTAAACTAAGTTTACATCCTTTCAGAGTAATGAACAAAAACAGAACCAAGCATTTTGTTTCCCATTCTCAGCTGAAGACTAAGAAGGGAAGAAATGCTGCATTGACCCAGAGTAAATAGAACCAGGGTAGACTAAAATCTGAATCAAGAGAAAGAAAACTTGCCTTGTTTGGTTTTGTTTGTTTTTTTTTACTATCCCAAACTGTTCACAATCTTATGGCACTAACTTGCAAGTACAAGGCAGCACTGAGCAAATGCAGAATGACTCCATGAAGTCAGAACATCACTTTGGTTTCCACTGCAGCCACTATGAAGTGCTCCTGCAGAAGCAGTAGTAGAGTTCCTATTCAGCAGCATAAAACTGAGCAGAGCTGAATCTTTTCTTTAGACAGCGTGAAATGCTGCTCTTCTGAAGCTTTCTCAAGGGATTCACATGTTGAGTCATTTCTCATGATGCTTCTCTTTGCAAAAAGATAAATGCAAAGCTGTAACACAGCTGCCAACGTAACTTTTTCTCTCCGAGTAAGTATTCTGCTCCCAGGACAAACCAACCACAACAAAATGATGTGTTTTGGATTCTTAAACAGAACTGTAAATGCCACAGGCAGATTGAGATTTTGTATGTGAAAAACATTTTGATTAGCTTCCAGGGGAAACCTATTAAGGCACTAATTCTCTGACCATGAAAGAGACTGCTGAGTTAGTCAGGAAGTACATTCCCTCCTCACCAAGGTTGCTTTGAAACTGCAGAGTAAGAAAAGAGGAAGACTACCTTTCACCCCCGCCAGCTTATCCCTCCAAGGCCTGCAAGAGATAGTTCTTTGGGACAGGGAGCCTGGTGCACCATTGCTGCCATCTGCTGCATTGTTTTTAATTCTCCCGTGGGCCAAAGTTATTCAACATGCTTGGACCCAGACTTAAACTATGCCAAGTCACTCCTCTCTTCAGCATTCCCTGGAACCAAGTCCAGGGAAAGGGGGAGGGAGTTACTTATAATAGCCAGTTTTGTGAAGAACTGCCACAAGCAAACAATTCAAGCTGCTTTTAACATCTGCATAAAGTCACAGCACTACTTGCAAAGTTTGCCACTGCTCAGAAAACTCCCCCAAAGAGATCAACACCAGGCAGGATTCTTCCTCTGTGAATTAACCATTAGTAACTACACGCTTCCTGCAGAGGAACTAAGTGCCTTAAGAGACAGACCAGGGCAAAGTCCACTTTTCCAGGGCCTTAACAAGCACTTTGGCTATCAACTAATGGGGAGAAAATGGGTGAAGCAGTTCAGGCAAGCAGAAACTGCTTCCAGTTTTCCCATACTCTTGTATGTGCAAAGGCACATTTTGTACTTGTGCCTTCGGTTTTATCTAACAGCTCCAATGATAATCTCCAGTTTTAAGCATGTATGGTGCACATTTCTCAACACTCTTGGTTTGGGGGATTATCACTAAGAAACCAAAACAAACAGCAACACAAGTTTAAGCAGAAAACACCACATTATTGTTCTGCTACATCACCTGAGCTGCCTTGTTTACCTTCCAAGACTTTAAACCTTGAAAACCTTCCAGCTAAGTTAAATGTTGCCACCTGCTCTGAAAAGCACCTCAAGAAAATTTGTGCTCTGCCACTTCAGAGTCCAGCTCAGATGGAGGGGTGTGGATGTTTCTTATTTTGGGTTTGTTTGTTTTCCTTTATACATATATTTTGACTCTGATCTAAATAAGTTTTCCCTCTCCAAGGAACAAAACTGCTCTGAAGCAGCACTTCCATGACCTAAACAAATATTTTTCTTACTAAGTATTTTAGCTCTCTGTCCTGCTGTGGTAGTGAGAAAAATGCTCAAACTGTCATACCTGCACACAGCTGTGCAGAAAGCAAGAATTCAATACAGACTGGGGGGATGAGGCATTAGAAAGAAGTCCTGAGGAAAACGACTTGGGATTGCTGATGGATGAGAAGGTGGATGTGAGTAGACAGTGTGCACTTGCAGACCAGAAGGCAAATCACATCCTGGGCTGCATCAAAAGCTGCATTGCCAGCAGATCCAGAGAGGTGATTCTGCCACTTTGCTCTGGGGAGACCTCACCTGGAGTAAAGTGTACAGCTCTGGAGCCCTCAGTATAGGAAGGACATGGACCTGATGGAGCAGGTCCAGAGGAGGGCCATGAAAATGATCAGGGGTTTGGAGCACTTCTGACAGGAGGACAGGCTGAGGGAGCTGGGGGTGTTCAGCCTGGAGAAAAGAAGGCTCCAGGGAGACCTAACAGCAGCCTTCTAGTACCTTAAGGGGGCTTACATGAACAATGTTGAGAGACTACTTACAAAGGCCTGCAGTGACAGGACAAGAGGCAATGGCTTCAAACTAGAGAAGAGCAGATTTAGATTAGATGTTAGGAACAAGTTCTTTCCTATGAGGGTGGTGGAACACTGGAACAGGTTGCCCAGAGAGGTGGTTGAGGCCTCTTCCCTGAAGGTATTCAAGGTGAGGCTTGGCAAGGGCCTGGGCAGCCTAATCTGTTTGGGGATGTCCCTGCTGACTGCAGGGAGGTCAGACTGGATGACCTTTGGAGGTACCTTCTGGCCCAGACTATTCTGCATTTTTAAGTCAACAGTTAATTGATGCTAATTAACAGCAATATACCTATGCATTTACTTTCATTTTCACATGTGCCTATTCCTTCTCAAGGACAGGGGTTTATCCCATCATCTTACAGAGCCAAGTTTTAAAGTATAATCTGGTATCTAGTTTCATTCATCCCTTTTCTGTGATGAAATAACTAGCCCTGAAGAAGCAGTGACTGTCCTGCACTCCCCAGGCCATAACTGACATCATGCCTAGCCCTGGCTAAGGGAAAAGACAGAAGCAACATCACAACAGACAGCACAACGATTGCTCAACTTCCCCTCCAATATATCAAGGTTAAATGGACTGCCAAGAGTTTAAATACCCCTTTTACACACCAAAGCAATTAAACACTAGCATGAGAAGTCATCCACAGGTGTGTAAGTGTTCAGCAATTTTTTTATGGTCTTATGTGACAGAATGTGAACATTGAGCAGTTTTGATCCTTCATGATGTTGATATCCTGCATCTTCGGTTTAAGGTCTACTCCTCCATTCCCCTTTTAAAGCTATTCACAGAACGAACAAGGTTGGAAAAGACCTCAAAGATCAAGTCCAACCTGTCACCACAGATCACACAACTACTAGACCATGGCACCAAGTGCCACATCCAATCCTCTCTTGAACACCTCCAGGGATGGGGACTCCACCACCTCCCTGGGCAGCACATTCCAACAGCTAACTCTGAGAAAAACTCTCTCCTCACCTCAAGCCTAAACTTCCCCTGGCACAGCTTGAGACTGTGTCCTCTTGTTCTGGTGCTGGTTGCCTGGGAGAAGAGACCAACCTCTGCCTGTCTACAACCTCCCTTCAGGTAGTTGTAGAGAGCAATGAGGTCTCCCCTGAGCCTCCTCTTCTCCAGGCTAAGCAACCCCAGCTCCCTCAGCCTCTCCTCACAGGGCTGTGCTCAAGGCCTCTCCCCAGCCTCGTTGCCATTCTCTGGACACATTCAAGAGTCTCAATGTCCTTCTTAAACTGAGGAGCCCAGAACTGGACACAGGACTCAAGGTGTGGACTAACCAGTGCTGAGTACAAGGGCACAATGACTTCCCTGCTCCTGCTGGCCACACTATTCTTGATGCAGGCCAGGATGCCATTGGCCTTCTTGTCCATCTGGGCACACTGCTGGCTCATGGTCAGCCAGCTGTCAATCAGTACCTCCAGGTCCCTTTCTGTTTGGCATAGAGCGTATGCAATCTGTGTACTGGCCAGTGCTCCAAGCATTACATGCTACAGCAAAGTTTCCCTGAACTGTTACACAGCTTCCTGTCCTAAACTAGCAAATCTCATTTCTTCAGACTGACTCTCTTGATTCCATGAGGTTTATTCTACAACGGTTGCAAAAGGATTTTTGAAGAACATAACCCAGCAGCTCCAAGCCCAAGGCATGCTTCTGAATTACCTCCTGTGAAAAATTTTAGGAAGTACCAGAAGCACATCTTCACAGAAAGAGTGATTGGCCATTGGAATAGAATAGACCAGGTTGGAAGAGACCTTCAAGATCATTGCGTCCAATCCATCAACTAATGCAACTCACCTAATCAACTAAACCATGCAACCAAGCACCCCATCAAGTCTCCTCCTGAATGTGCTGCCCAGAGAGGTGGTGGAGGCACCATCACTGGAAGTGTTTAAAAAGAGACTGGATGAAGTACTTGGTGCCATGATTTAGTTGATTAGGTGGTGTTGGGTGATAGGTTGGACTTGATGATCTTGAAGGTCTTTTCCAACCTGGTTAATTCTATTCTACTCTACCACCAAGTCCCATCTCAAGTTTCTTGACTTGCTAGCTGTTTTTCCTGTGCTTAGAACTCATGATTGAACTTGGAAAGAAATTGCCAATCAGGATAAATAAAATAAAATCAAATCCAATGACAGGTCTGAGGAGGTTGTAGTGAGGTGGAGGTGAGCCTGTTCTCTCTAGTATCAGGTGATAGGATGAGAGGAGATGGCCGTCAGAAATGTCTCTCCTTGCTATCATATTTTTGGAATTGTCTTGATGGTTTCAGTTTGCTAACTTCTTCCTGTACCCCATGAAGCTTTACCTGTTCCCAAAACCTGCAAGTGAAGTGCTGAAGCACTGGCACAACACACTCAAGCAAGCCTGCCATCGTGGAAGGGACCCGCCTAGGAACACTGCTTTCGAACAAGCTTGTATTACCAATGATTCTTATACAACAAAATGACCTTTGGAAACTGCATACAAGTATCACACTGATACAACTTTTAAAAGCTTAATAAAGCTACAGTCTTAAAGGAATAAAATATTCAAAGGAAAAGCTTTCACCTCAAAAGAATTAGTTACTTGAAATGCAGCATTACAGCACTATTGATGCATTCCAGGATCTCCAAGTTGACATCATTGTCCTCTATTAAGGAAAAAAGCAGACACTTTCTGAAACTGAAAGAAATCCTTAGTCTCTCCAAGTAAGCATGAAAGTACAGAAATTAAGACTCTGATCCAGCTTTGCATGTAGCTTTATAAAACACTGTAGTGTGCCAAGTTAAAAACTAGCATCAATCTAAAGACTTATCACAGCACTTTTAATACTAATGCACCTGTTGCAAGTACACCGACAGCTGCAAGCTTTTGAAGCAAATCTGCAGGAGTCTTACTCAAGCTTACACACTGGTCTCTTGGAATTAATGAGTTGAGTACAGGGGGGAAGTCAGAAATGCTCAACTTTCAAAAGTATGGCACAAAAGTGGATCCACCGTTTTCCCCTACTGTCAAATAAACAAAACTCACATCTGAGAAATGCAAAACAGTGAAGAGAACCCAGGACAAAGAAAAAAAGAGCAGGAAGTGGGAACAAAGGAAAACCTCACAAGCTTGCTTAGCAAAGAAAAAGCAGGAGTTTAGTGTTTTGCACAACATTGCTTGCTACATGGGAAGTTGAAGCAGCAGGCATGTGCTGCTTAGCACAACACAGGCTAAGTGCCCAGCAGAACACACACAGAAACCAAACACTTCAAGATGCCTCAAGAGGAAACAAACCCTCCAACATACAGTTGATGATCAACAATGAAAATGAGTAGAGCTTATATCCAAATCAAGCATTCAGTCTTGAAGAGAGAAGTAGCATTTACTGCTATGTGTGTACACAGCCTGAGCTGCTGTAGGAGCTGCCAAAAGCATCCCATAAAGCGACTTCCTGGATCCTGCACGGGAGCACAGCAGCACAGTGCCACTTGGCAGAACTGACAGCAAAATTCCTGTTACAGAATGCAATTTCCTATTTGTGTGTCTTTGGACTTTTCAATTACAGACACGTGCCAAGCGCATTTCCCTCACACGTTCATGTGCGAGCTAAAAGCTAGCTCAAGCTTGGTAGCAATTCCTGCCCGGGCTGAAAAGCCCTGAGCTTTGAAAACGTGTGCAACCTGTTGTAACTCGCAGTTTATTTAGACCCCCTGATGTTCCCACTGGCTACCTTTAACAGCTCTGTTCTAGCATTTTATGCTGCAGTGCTATCAGCCAACTGCCTTCTAAAGTGTTCTGAGATCCAACTCGATGAAGACAGCTGACAAACTGATTTGTGCACCCCTTGGACCAGGGTACTCTGCAGTTGTAATACTTACGAGATGAGAACCGTCTTTAACTTCTTGTACTTGCTGCACCTGCGGTTCAGCCACAACTTTAGTGTCCTGATCAGAAGTCATGAGCTGTCTGCTTTTTGACTGCTCAGAGAGAACTTCACTGGTCACCTTTGTAAGCTGTGGAAACAGGAGACAAAAGATTCTGTAAGCGGTAGCTGAAATTCCTGAGAACTCACAGCCATTCCAGTCATGCCATGCCGGTTTAGACCAAAGGTCCAAAGAGCTTCCACACAACAAGGTCAGGATTATAGCTCAGAGAAAACCTTAAGGCAGAGGCAAGGATAAAGCAGGCCTGTAGACACACTCAGCTGCCAGCTGCTGCCTGCTCCAGGAGAGCAGATGGACACTTACCACAGCACAGGGCAGGGGAATTCCACTGGGAAAGTTTCCCTTGATTCTCACCTTAATTATTTGGATTGTTTTTCAAATCCTGACTTCATCCCACCTGGGAGACTTAACTTACTTAGCAGCATTTAGTCACAGACCAAACTTTGTCTTCTACAACTACTCTGACAGTCACTTGCCCATTGTGAATTTTAAGAAACAAGTTACAACAGCTCTGCTGTATTAGTAATGCTCAGCAGGTTGTTCTGCTCCATCATCCTAAAATGTTATTTGATTAGACAAGTAGAAAACTGAGCAGAGTTTAACATCTGACAGCAACTTTGCTTTGAAATTTGATGCTATTATTTAATACTGTTATTTCAAAAAAAAAACCAAACCCTGGGCTTCAGAAAGCAAGGAAAGCTCTTTTAAAGCCTGAAATCTCAGAAGGAAATATTGGGGTGTAAAATCAGGGTGAGGCTTTTGTCCCCCCCTTAAAGGACCCTGAACAAGGTGTAATCTGCTTTTTCAGTTACTTATTCACATGGAAATTGCAGTACTGCATCTGTAACAGGAGAGACAGTTACTGCCTTCAGACTGGTGACACACCTACAGCCTCCTTGAAAACAGAAGATCTGAAGCACAGGGAAGGTTAACAGCATGAGTCCTTCCTTCAGCAGCGTAAGCTCCCTTCGGGGTATCATAAGCCCAAAGAGACTGGAAATAAAAAGTACTTCTTTCCCTCCAGGGAACTCCTCTAAGCTGCATTTGCAAATGGGCAAGTCTTCCCTACACATGGTTGAACACCTGATTCAAAAACCACCAAGGTAAACTGTGACCCTCACCTACGAACCGAGCCAAGTGTCTGCACTGGGAGGTTATGCAGCAGATATTTTGCACATACAGTTGAAAAAAAACCACACTGACATGCCCCCACAGGGGGAAGTAGCTGCTTATTACTTAAGCTATGGATGTAAAGGCAGCTGAAAAACATGGGTTTGAAACAAATACATTCACTGTGTCACTGGTGTGTTCCTGGAAGATTCTTTTTTTCCCCCCCAACACCCTGCCTGTCATCTTGGAATAGGAACTACTGAAGTAAGGCAGAAATTACACAAAACACCCAAAGAAACAACAATGACAAACCCCCACACAAACAAAAAACCTCAACACCACAATCCCAAACAAATAAAAGACAAAGTCACAGAAACAGTTCTGCCCTGACATATGGTGGAGCACACACAGAACCTACATGGCAGCAAGTCTGGAATTCACTCAGGATGTTTCTGTTTCACAAAGCAAAAAAAATCATCCTCAAGGTGAAGGCAATTCTTCCAAAGTGAGTATTAAACAGCTAGCCTCTGTGCTGCCTCAAAGCCAGGCATGGGAAGTTGCATGCCCAGTATCAATGTGGAAGGTGTCTAAGCTTCTTGGAGAATGCTTCTGTTTGTATTCTTTAAAGAAGTTTAGTTTAGCCTCTAAATATTTTGTTCTAGACTTCTTGCACATTGTGTTCACTCTATATAATCCCCACCACTGCTCAGAGGAACCTTCAGCATGCACATTATAAGTTCAGATTCACAAGGTGAAGTCTACTTCACAGTAAGATAGGTGTATTGGTCTGCAATGACATTATCTGCTCAGCATTTTGATCCCCAAACCAGGGTCAAGGTACTTCCTTGCATCCCTTTGTGTCACCTGCTTCTCTCTCACATTTCCCTCCCCTTCTCAGATCAGACTGCCCCCAGCCATGCTGCAATCTCCTCAGTCCTCTGGTACACACTGTTAGCAGCAATACTTCATACATCAACAGACTGTGGAAGGAAACCAGCTCAAATCATGTGAGTCCAGCAAACAAGAGTAAAGTTCCACTACATACATCCTTCAGAGCATTTGCTGACTGGCCACAAAGCACAAAGTATTCAGCTCAATCATTAATTTTAGTCCAGGGTAGACAAGTTGTTAACCAACTTGATAGATAACACATGACTGCAATGTACACGTTGCAACTTCAGATTTCTTGGGCAAGCCAGGGGCAATCAGAGCAGCAGCACAGCCTCCTGCTGCTTTTCAGAAGCCCTTCAGATGAGATTACACAAGACTCTTATCAGAAGTCCTTTAGATGAGATTATGCAAGACGCCCAGGTCTAGATTGAAGCTCGAGGTAACTCTGTTTGGATTACTCAGACTAAGAGCCACGCTCTCAGTTACACAGATTTGCTGTGATAGGCACCACACTAAATCCACTCAACCTTGGGAACACATTATTTTTAATAACTACAATGCCAAACCCAAACATTTAAGTTGTCTTTTGATCATTAAGGATCAAACCAGCTCTCGAAACAAGTGAGAGGCGATTAGAATCTGCTGAAAGGGGATATTAGAATAGAATAAACCAGGTTGGAAGAGACCTTCAAGATCATCGTGTCCAACCTATCATCCAACACCACCTAATCAACTAACCCATGTAACCAACCACCCTGTCAAGTCTCCTCCTGAACACCTCCAGTGATGGCGACTCCACCACCTCCCCAGGCAGCCCATTCCAATGGGCAATCACTCTCTCCGTGTAAAACTTCCTCCTGACCTGCAGCCTGAACTTCCCCTGGCGCAGCCTGAGACTGTGTCCTCTTGTTCTGGTGCTGGTTGCCTGGGAGAAGAGACCAACCTCTGCCTATTTACAACCCCCCTTCAGGTAGTTGTGGAGAGCAATAAGGTCACCCCTGAGTCTCCTCCTCTCCAGGCTAAGCAGCCCCAGCTCCCTCAGTCTCTCCTCATAGGGCTTGTGTTCCTGCCTTCTGAGTCCCAAGGTTTTGGGAATGAGCAGCTACTGTCTCTCTGAAAATGGGTAAGTCACAGGGAAAGACCTCAAATGCAGAGGAATTTCCTTTGCAATCTTACCATTTTCTTCAGTTAGTACTGTCACACAGCTCTATGGCCCCAGCACATCAAGTGGGCAGGGTTGCACTGGCATGTTAGGATCATCACCTCTTCCACTGCAGAGGTGCCACTCACCAGCATGTTAGAACAGAAAGCTTCCATGCATACTTCCATGCCTATCAGGTCAGAGGAGAATGTTTGTGGAAAAGGCAGTGAGAAACAGTAAAAAAACCCATCCTCACAAAATGTTAAAGGCTCTCCCCAGCATATGTTGTAGCATGTCTTTCATTAGTATTGACAGGCACTTTCATACAGAAGTTTATCTACTGGAACCAAAATCAGCATGTGGTGGCTAGGAACTACAACTGGAACTACAACTACACTAGCAACTACAGCCAGGACTGACAGTTTGGGAGTTCATCCTCTTTTGATTCTAGTTTAATAGGCAAATTAGTGAACAAGTGAAATGTGGCAAATTTTATTGCTGCATTAAAATATCACTCCACTGATGAGTTAACCTGGCCACCACTTAAAAGGTTACACTGAACTGCTGATTGGTAAACCTCACTTTTGCTCCAAAACAGCTGCTGCAGTAAGGAAACACTAAGAAAATAATGCAAGCCAGAAGACCCATTTGGACTGGAGATAACAAAAACCTATGGCAGAACACTGAGCTACAGCAGCAGGCTGAAGTTCTTCATCATTCAAGTTACTACAAAACCTAAACCCACAAGAAAAACCTTCAGAAGCCCACAGCCTCTTAAAGAAGCTTTTAAGTACTTAATTTGTGGCAGAGACAGGATTTATGGCTGGTCACAGTCAACTGCAATTTATGAATTGATTCAGAAGTAGGCAGTTAAGAGTTTTGTAATGTTATGCACCATTTCAATCCTGCAAATGCATCCAGAACATCTTTATTTTCCTTTCTGGCTTGCTACTTGGTAATTAGCCAAGTTCAACAATTGCAAATATATTGTGTCAAGTGCAAAGTTGCTCCCAAGACATGCAAAGATTTACTTCCAGCCTACCTAACCCAAGAGAAGCTGCCTGAATTTCACTGAAGCTTATCAGAAGCAGTTTGAATTTGGTTTGTAATCAGGTAAGAGCTTTATGCCCCACAAGGTTAAAACACAGGTAAAAATCACACATTCCACCATGGCCCCCAAATGCTAACACACTGCTCAGCCTGCTGTTAGAAGCTGCCAACAGGAATCTTAACACAGTTGTTCTCTTCACAACAAGGAGGACTTGGGCAGGAACTCCTTACTCATCTGTACAGATCTGCCCCTGGGGGCACCTGGCCAGCAGTGGCCAATCTGAGGAGCTACATAAGAACACCCTCAGGAGGGACTGAGACCACCCTGGCATGGGTAACAGACCACTCTTTTCCCTCTACAACATCCACAAGCAAGTTGTGGAGGCTTTCTGGGTTGTTTTGTTGGTGGTTGATGTTGGATTGGTTTGGGTTGTTCTGATGGGGGGAGAATGCTGGTGTGTAGGGGTTTTTCCTTCTTTGACGTAGACAGTGTGGCTCTTCACTGTCAGGTATTTTCAAATGAAGCTTGTTATAAGAAATTCCATCACTTCAGAAGACAGCAGACACAAACCAGCGATGGTCCACAGGGTGACTCCACAGGTAAGTGCACACAACCACATGATCACGTTTGTCTGGGTGCCAGGGCAAGCAGAGCTGAGACTGCTCTCATCCAAAAGCCACGTGGGTGTGCTACTGTGGTGTCAACATCAGGCTACCCTTTACCTAAGCCTGACCTAAAATGCAGTGCATCACAGCACCGGCAGAGTTAATGTTCAACCACCTGTAGGTATTTACACACACCCCGCATCCACAGACACCACAACCTTGCAAACAGCTCACAGACATCTACCTGATTGTTACACAGCCAACAACATCCTAATTGCCCCAGGCAAGCCCCACAAGCCTGCCAGGAGTGTATCCCCCACTCCCCTGCTTCCATCAGCACCCCTCTGTCGTTTTTCTCATTCCTGACCAGCGCTTTTCTGCTGTTTAGAGTTACAGGAGCATGAGCAGCACTGAGCAGTCTCTGTCACACCAGTCAGATAGATCTGTTATTTAAAAACATGCAAAACCCCAAACAATGCTCTAGGGCTGAGATCTTGCCTGCCAACTTTCAGCCCAGAGTAATCAGCCCTTAAAAAGAGATTTACAAATGCAAGTGCTGACAGCTAACTTTCACCCTGCAAACAGCAACACGCAACACAAAAAAAGCTCGCTGGAATAAAAGGTCTTTTCATTGCTCTTCCAGCAAGCACAAACAAAAACAGATGTGAGTTTGGCTTTCCTAGCAAACATTTTAGAAACTTTAAACACAGATCAAGATAAACTTTTCACAAGGCTAATACAGAAACACGCTTCCAGTAACATCAGAAAGACTCAAATGTTTTCAAAACAGAGGGGCACTGCTCAGCTTAAGCCTCCTAACAAGGTTCCAGTTGCAGGCCAGCAATCCTTCCCCCGTCAGAGATAACAGGCTTTCTCACCATCATTCACCCCCCTATGCATCCACAAGGATCACAACACCCAGCAAATGCAATCAGAGCTACCACTGACCTCAGCTTTGAAGTTTTAGCACCTGCTGAATACATCAGAGTTGATACGAGAAATAACAGGTGCTGCTTCCAAATGAATGCTGTTCGTGTAACACATTAACTCCAGTTTAAACACAGTTTACTTTTCTTTAATACTTGCACAATTGTTTTCAATTCCCAAGGCACACTTCAAGAGTTAATAATGCCCTCAGCCCAGGTAGAGCTGCTAAGTCAGATAAAGGCTAAGCTTACAGCCCACCATCAAGAAAACCTGACAAATTCTAAAAGGCTGCAAGTTGCCCTTCATCTTAAGTCTTATGAGCAGTGATAGGGGAACTACACCTCGTAATTTTACTCAGATGGCTGTTTTAGAAGGCTTTCAAAAAGATCTCAGCTGTTAATGTAAGCCTTGAACAACAGTCCTGCTGCATGGGGCACATGTTACCCTTCTGCAGGTGAACAGCCCTACAAAGCTGTATCCTTCCAATACAGAAAGCCCAGGACAGAACTCACAGCAGGAGACCAGTTTCTTTACAGAGCAGATTGAGTGCACCCTCAGCAAGTTTGCTGATGACACCAAGCTGTGTGGTGCAGCAGACAGGCTGGAGGGAAGGGAGGCCATCCAGAGGGACCTGGACAGGCTGGAGAGGTGGGCACAAGCCAACCTCAGGAGGTTCAACAAGACCAAGTGCAGGGTCCTGCATCTGGGTCAAGGCAATCCCAGGCACAAATCCAGGCTGGGCAGTGACTGGCTGGAAAGCATCCCTGAGGAGAGAGACTTGGGGGTGCTGGGGGACAAGAAGCTCAACATGAGCTCTCAATGTGCACTTGCAGCCCGCAAAGCCAATCAGATCCTGGGCTGCATCAAGAGAAGTATGGCCAGCAGGTCAAGGGAGGTGATCCTCCCCCTCTACTCAGCCCTGGTGAGACCCCACCTGGAGTACTGTGTCCAGTTCTGGAGCCCCTATTACAAGAGGGATGTGGAGGTGCTGGAACGTGTCCAGAGAAGGGCCACAAGGATGATCAGAGGGCTGGAGCACCTCTCCTGTGAGGACAGACTGAAGGAGTTGGGGCTGTACAGTCTGCAGAAGAGAAGGCTCCCAGGTGACCTAATTGTGGCCTTCCAGGATCTGAAGGGGGCCTACAGGAAGGCTGGGGAAGGACTTCTCAGGATCTCAGGTAGTGATAGGACTAGGGGGAATGGAATGAAGCTGGAGGTGGGGAGATTCAGGCTGGAGGTGAGGAGGAGGTTCTTCACCATGAGAGTGGTGAAGCCCTGGAATGGGTTGTCCAGGGAGGTGGCTGAGGTCCTGTCCCTGGAGGTGTTTAAGCCCAGGCTGGATGAGGCTCTGGGCAGCCTGATCTAGTGTGGGGTGTCCCTGCCCATGGCAGGGGGGTTGGAACTAGATGATCCTTGTGGTCCCTTCCAACCCTGACTGATACTATGATAGTATGACAAGCAATCCATCTTTAAAAGGATGGCATTATTTCACAGAAAATATACTGTGAAGCAGTTACATTGCTGCAGTGGACAAAACAGCTGTGAATGAGAAATTGAACAATCCCCAAAATCCCATCTGCTGGTGGTGATCTCTGCAACATCATTGTGCCCACGTCAGTTGTAAACTCAGGATTACACAACAGCAATTAAGCTGACAGGGCATAAATGTTTAGTGACAGTCTGTGTCTACAGAGGGACTGAACACGCTGCTACTTCAAAAGTCATCACAAGGCTCAGAGTTTTTTAACTGCTAATTAGCTAAGCAGTGGAAGCAAAAGTTGAAAATGGCACCTCTGCAGCTTAGTGTGACCCCAACATTGCTGCCAGTCTGTCAGGTGGAGGATTCAAAAGGTGCATGCACCCAGAGTGCTTGCCATGGTGGCTGAAGCGTCCTGTTTCAGAATGCCCAAGAGCAGTCCTGTCTGATCTGATTTGGTTTTCCTTCCTGCCAAGAAAAGCTGCTTATGCCCAGGCAACCCCCAGAGCAGGACAAGCAGCAGGACACTTGGCAGGTACAAGGTATTTTATTCAAGGAGGGCAGGGAACTGCTTGAAAGAGTTCAGCACAGAGCCACAAAGAAGATTAGGGGAGTGGAACATCTCCCTTATGAGGAAAGCCTGAGGGAGCTGGGGCTCTTTAGCTTGAAGAAGTCTGAGAGATGACCTCATTCATGTTTATAAAGAGTGAGTGTCAAGAGGATGGAGTCAGGCTCTGCTTGGTGATGCCCAATGGCAGCACAAGGGGCAATGGTGGAAGTTGAGATATATGAAGTTTCATGGAAAGATGAGGAAAAAAGTTTTCCCTGTGAGGGTGACAGAACCCTGGAACAGGCTGCCCAGGGAGAGTGCAGAGTCTCCTTCTCTGGAGATATTCAAGACCTGCCTGGGTGCGTTCCAGTGTGATCTGCTCTAAGTGATCCTGCTCTGGCAGGGGGGTTGGACAGGATGAGCTTCTGAGGTCCCTTCCAGCCCCGGCATGCTGTGATTTTAAAAGCCACAAGGCAATCAGGTGTGAACAAGAAACCCTCCTAAACCTGAAGCCTGTATGTTCTGAACCCTCAAGAGCAAACACCAGTGCGAGTGCTTTAGAGCATCTGCTTCAAGAGCTCTTTAAAACAAACTGTTCCTCACAAGGTTGATAGCCTCCAAAACTGTCCTGCAACTCTATTTTTTATCTCTTCAAAGGTAGTCTCTCCTGTAAGACTGACTGAGATTTCAAGGGAAGCAGCAAATCTTGCTATTTAAAGGGAAGGCTGCATTTCCTTATTTAAAGATTTATGAAGCCCTTCTGCACCAGGCTTCAATAGCAGTTCGCATCTCCATCACTTACTGAGCTTTCTAACTCAAACACAAAGCCTCCTCACAGATCTGCATACCAGAACTGACCACTCTGCTAGTCTAGAAATTCAGATTGCTAATTAGTTGGCAAAAGATACCAAGCAGTAAGTTACTAAGCAAAGGCAACAGAACATGAAAGAAGCCCGAGAGTGGCAAATGATAAGGACTCTGTGCAGGTGTATGAACAACACTGCTAGTCAAGAGCAAGAAAAATGGGAAGGGGAGGAAGTTACAGCCTTACTCACCTGTCTCAAGCAGGAAAAAAACAGCTTAAAAATACATGGCAGATAACAGGATGACCCCCTACCAATAAATAATCCTGATTTATCTTCTATGTCTAGCCTTTGATGCACTGTATTTGAAGTATATATACTTGAAATAAAAACCCAAACCTTTTTACTATACTGAATGGTCTCACACAATTTCTGCAGTCCTCTTGCAAACCAAGACAAATTTTACACCAGATACTATCTGATGTGCCTCCAAACATCACTCAAAAAACCAGCCCAATAAGCCTGTGGCTCATCTCCTCCTCAGCCATGCAATGTATCAGATGTTTAATAGTATACAGCCTAAAAAAAAATCTTACCATTTAAGAATACCAGTAGTAAATAATCCACCAGGAAGAATATTTTGTGCCTGGCAGAGCATCATGTGCCTTGCAGACAAGTATGATGGTGCTGTGAGCAGTTTTCAGGTCTGAAGCAGCGCTCTGGAGAACACACCATTAAGAAACCCAGCTCATTAACGACCAGGGCTTGCTTCATGTGGCACATCCATCACAAAGCCACAAGCTTGTTTTCCTCACTGGAAGTGGACTAGCAGCACACACCCTGCAGGTCAGCCATGAAGATGCACGTTTCATTTCTATTCAACTATGTCAGGTACTCCTTTATCAGATGATTTCAGAAAGTACCAAACTGCTCATGCAAGCAGCCCTTTCACTGTCCCGTTTGTGCCTTATCTCAGCAAACCCTCCCAAGGCAGAGTTAAAGCTGTCAGCAGCTCGGCCAAGCCATGACAATTCTGAAATGAGAAGTGAGATGCTGACTTCATACAACACATCTATGATCACAGACCTTCACAACTACATCCTCTCTTGAAAAGCTGTTTCACCTAGTTGAATGTAGAGGCCCAAACTCTATGTTCATTACCACGGCCAAGCAGAAACCATCTCACACTGGAGGGAAAAGATCTTTAATCTTCCTCAGTGAAAAGACCAGGAATATGCCACTTAGGCACACAAGTGTCTCAAAGCAAGATTTTCCACTGAAAGACTCCATCACTGGCCATCTGTCAGGTTCATGAGCATCTGACCTCCTCCCTGCCTCTCAGCTGTGGTGTCTCTTTTCACTTGTCCGACACAGAAAACATCACCTTCAAGAACAGAACTGGAATAAATCTGAACAACCCTCCTTTCCTACAAACAGACAGAACTACACAGGAAGTTGCCTGCACACATAGTTTGAGTAGTAGAGAAACCTGAGTTGAACAACTGATGCCACTAATCCATCCTTCCTGTTCTCTAGGAAACCACCCAGAGTACTACAAACCACGTACTGCAGTTCGGAGTGAAACTCAGCAGGTCAAGTCCACTTCACTGATGCTGCTCCTATTACTCTTACCTACAAAATCTCACAGGTAGTTCCTACTACAAGGGTGATTGAAAAAAAAAAAAAAAAAAGGCAAGCAGGCAAACCAAGAAGACAGCAACATACCTGCAGGACTTTCACAAGAGAAATCCCAGCAGAGTGCCTGTACTGAATTAAAGAGTAAAAGAACAGGTCAATGCAAGCCACTGCTCTTACGTGAGAAACAACCAACCACAAAACCAATTAAGCCTGAACATGGGGCTAAAATGCTTCAAATTACCTACAGAAGGTTGAGCCTGGAGTTCCAGACCCCACACTGCACAGCATTTCGGATCTGTTCCTGTTTTCAAGCTGTGTAATAAAGAACACATTTGTTAAATGAGCCTGACTGCAGAAGGAGGCTAACTTTTCATAGCACCCTCTAAAACCAGTCAGCCTCAAGAGTGGGCAAATATTCACAATAAACAAAAACCTCAAGCTTATGCCTAGAATGGATTAGCTGAACCTGCAGAATGATGGAAGCTCCCTCCTGCCACAAGATTAAATAACCAAATAAAATCATGGGCTCTTTAAACCAGATGTTTTTCCTGAGAGCAAAAGCTGCACAGCCATCCACCTGCAGTTAGTTACCTGTGGCGCTTGCCTAAGCTACAAGGCAACAGCGCTTGCACAGTGTCCAGGGCAGGGGGATTCTGATCTGTAAATACAAGTCACAGCTGAGAAAATGCAGGTAAAAGTGTTGGTAATTATACTAATACACATCATGGTAACTGCTCCACAAATATTAACTTGGGACTCGTTAGGGGGGGATCTTTAACAGGCTAATTGCATTTTGCTCTGAAGATTCAAAGCTTCTCAGATATCTTTACGCCTACAAACTAAGTGGGAGAATATTCCAGGCTTTTAATGTAACACCAATATTTAATGGCAAATACTCTGCTGCAGAAATCATTGTTTTTTACTTAATGTAAATACAGGAAAGCATCATAAAAATGTAGCACCATCAAACACCAGACCTCCACTATCACCATCCACGCTGCTTGTCTGCACTGAGGGCACATGAATTAACAACAATTAACTAAAAGCAGTAAACTGAGTTGGGAAGAAAATTAAAGCTTACCCTGGAGTGGAGAGGGCAGGAGCTGAGACCTTTGAGTACTAACTGCCACAGATTTCATCAAATATTGTTCATTTCTGGGCTATTTTTGAATAGGCACTTTGAGAGCATTAGATGGTAAACTCCTAACTCTGATTTATTTTAAATGAGGCCAACTTGAAAAAATTTCCACCTACCTTCAGCCTCTACTGCTTCTTCCCACCACATGAAGAGATGAACATGGCTATCAGAAAAAGCCACCTGAAAGACTCGTCCAGTATTGCTCCTATAAACCACAGCTCTTCATTTTGACACGTATCTTACTGCCAGCAGGTGAGGCTACTCTGGCACTCTGGATACTAAGTCTGTCTCATTCTATCATATCTTCTCTGAACTCATGCAGACAGGAGGAATTATTATGCAAGGTGTTATTCCTTGCATAATAAGACATTTCCCTTGTTTCCCTTCCTTCCCCACACAGCTGGCTTGCTCTCACTTAACCAAGGAGGGGGGAGTCCAAGTTTGCTTTTCTTTAAGTATCTATTGAAGTGAAGTCAGAGAGATTAATCTTCATATTCCACTGTTGAAGGAAGCAACAATTAAGTATGCCAAGTGCTGAGTCAGAGCAGTAAAGTTCAGAGAAACTGGTGCACTTCCACCACAAGAGGCAGTTTTCATACTAAGACTGAAACTGATTCCTGACCTGGAATGAAAGCTAGGAAAGGTCCTAATCTTCCCTGGCCGACGGACCCACCAGCATCTTCATGTGCCCGCCTCACAGCAGGTAGACATGTCAGTGTATTATTTCACAGCTGCAAGCACTGCAATGTGCTACTGGCTGCCTGAAATGCTTAAAGCCCAGAAGCAGCAACTGATGGCCTCTTTGGCCTTCCCAAATTTGTCCAAGAAACACTTCCGTTCTCAAAAGTTCAAACACATACAAAGTAGCAGCAGCTTCAGCACTTAATTAGAGGGCCCAAGGTAAATGCTGTGTGTGAAGAATGTCAGTTTAGCAATGCTGGGAACAACAAACTTCCTTGTTTCAATTACTGACTGTTCCTCCTCCTGATTTACCAACGTGATCCTTAAGCCTTCCGCATACTTCGTTACCCTGCAGCCAGAAAAAGGGCAGTGCGCGCTCACCGCACCACCTGGGACTGCCCAGATCTGCTGGGCACAGCTTTCTGGACAACGCCTGCAGAAAGACTCAGGCATTGGCAGAAGAGGATGTGGTGATGCAGGATTTTATGATGAGGGACAGGACTGAAAACATCACTTGAAGCTCCAAGGCTAATATTTAAGGTAGTTCCAAGGGTGAGGTTGGAAGACTGATGCTCTTTAACAGGTCTCACACAGAATCACCAAGGTTGGAAGATGATTTTTGAGGTCTCAAGTCCAACCTGTCACCACAGACCTCATGACTAGACCATGGCAGCAAGTGCCACGTCCAGTCCCCTCTTGAACACCTCCAGGGACGGTGACTCCACCACCTCCCTGGGCAGCACATTCCAATGGTGAACGACTCTCTCAGTGAAGAACTTTCTCCTCACCTCAAGCCTAAACTTCCCTTGGCACAGTTTGAGACTGTGTCCTCTTGTTCTGGTGCTGGTTGCCTGGGAGAAGAGACCAACCCCCTCCTGGCTACAACCTCCCTTCAGGTAGTTGTAGACAGCAAGAAGGTCTCCCCTAAGCCTCATCTTCTCCAGGCTAAACAATTCCAGCTCCCTCAGCCTCCCCTCGTAGGGCTGTGCTCCAGACCTCTCCCCAGCCTCGTTGCCCTTCTCTGGACACGTTCAAGAGTCTCAATGTCCTTCTTAAACTGAGTAGCCCAGAACTGGACACAGGACTCAAGGTGTGGCCTAACCAGTGCTGAGTACAGGGGCACAATGACTTCCCTGCTCCTGCTGGCCACACCATTCTTGACGCACCGTCGTAGAACACTGCTACTAGATGGATTTCAAGTCTGCAATCAGAACTATGCTTAAACAAGAGATCAGAAACTGCAGTAGGAACTTCTATGACACAGTAATTTTAGTGCCTTGAATTATTCTTTAGGGCACACACACAGCTTCAAAGCTGATTTGCTAAGTTCTTTATCGTCACATTCTCAGACCACATAATAAATGTCTGATTCTGGGAAGCAGGAACCTTGCACCAAGGATCTCAAGTTCAAATGCAGGCAGAACTCAGGGTGGAACAGATTTGATGCAGCCTGATGGGACAGCTGTTACAGTGTTCCTAGAATACATCTTCTGTCAGAACAGGTCTGAGAGAAGTGAGAGAGAAAAGGGTCTACACCTGTGTAGGGTCCAGGCGAGAGGCATATACAAAAGATGTTGGTAATTGCCAGGATAAATGAAAAGGCACAATGAGGAGTTTTCTTCCAACACAAAGGTGTACAATAAGCCTTCAGTATGTAACACTAATTTCAGTAAACAGTTGTTCTGCAAAGCAAATATCCCAGGATTAATTCCCCTCAGGCCTTCAGGTCCAGGTATTTTTCAGCTGACCTAAAAAGCCTGTATTCACCTAAAACACTGCTGGCTTAAGTTTTCAAACATGTTCAGGACCAAACCTAAAGTGAAATTAAACTACTTAAACAAGAACTTTAAGGCTGTGTAATAAGAAAAGGAAGTTAAAGTTTTTGCCAGTGATGATTTCATTAACCTCTTTGTCAAAAATAGACTTTAACCCAAATAATCCAGACATTTCAGTATTACTTCCTCTTTTGAAAAAACTCATCACCCTCCATTCCCAGCTTCACCAAAACCAGAAGCAGCTCCTGTTTACTTTTAAAACACTCCATGAAAGGCCATCACCTCCTGGGTGTACAGTGCACAGTTAGAGCACCCCACCTTTTAAGAGTATCACTGCAATCAAAACTACTGGTAATTCAGGTTTTGACTCACTGTTAAAGGATGAACTGTTCCAATATTTCAGCTTTGATTTGAGGACAATAACTCTTCTTGCACGCCACAACTGGGCACAGGTCCTCCTAAAAGTTCCACTGATTCCTTGAACCCAGGCAGTTAAAATACATAGTCAATTAGGAAACAGAGTATTATAAACATGACAAAATAGACCATAGACTAAGCTGCAGTGTGCTCATTTAAAAGTGTCCCACTCCCTTTCAGACATCTACCACAAGGCAGGGACACAATCCCCAAGATCTTGGAGACACGCCAGCCCAGACAATATTTTGCCTAGCTGCTTTAAACAGCAACATGTTGACCATTTTCTCTTCCTATCTGTCAGGCAGCAACAAATTGAATGGGAATGAAAACTCCATGATAAGACTCCAAATTCTGCACATATGGGCAGCTCAGCACTTCAAAGGAGCCATGCCCCAATGCTTTCTTCCCTTTTGCTCTGCTTTTCTAATTTGTAGAACAAGAGTAAGAAAACATTAAGATACATCAAAGCGTTTGAGCATGAGCCTTCAGAGGCAGGGTATGAAAAAGCAAGCTACTTTGGACATTGGCCTGTTGATTCATCAGTTCCTTGTTTGAACAACAGGCAGAGTCAGACTCTGCTGTGGGGCAACCTGCAACAGCCTATGTAAAAATATGCTTATGGATACTGACACTGACCAAAGCCAAAACCATGAAGCTGCTGAGAGACATCACTGCAAAGCTGTTCAAACATTTCATTACGTCTCTGACAAGTGAGATGGATCAAACAGAGAAATATTTTTTCCTCACCATAATTACTATTTAACTAATATTTTGTTCCTCAGAACTCCCTGTCAGATCACTGGCATCCTGTGATTACAAAATAAGGTAAGGGAATGTTACAGTAAGTTATAGAATGTTACATCCCTCCAGAAAGGCAGAGAAACACCAAAGGAGTAAATCTGGAAGTTCTGGAAGCAAGTTTGCAATTCCATTATGAAGACAGATGGAAGCCTGCCTTATGAATGCCATCAATAAGGTATTAGTATTCATTTCTGTTGCTTATTTCCAGAAGCTATCAAGGAGGGGCCAGTATGAAGTTGATGGAGAATTGATCTAAGCAAAGGGAAAATACTGTTCTGATGCTTGTGCAAGAAAACACAGCAAAAATCAAGCAATACAGCGTTTAGACTTGCAAAAAGCACAGCATAAGGCATAAAATATATCTACAACTACCTAAGGGACTCACCCTGGAACCTCTAATATAT
>NW_027145131.1:0-27464 GCF_026170545.1 Melanerpes formicivorus | reverse complement strand
CAATGTTTTCATTAGTTTCGCTCACTCTCGAAATCAAGCATTTTACAGCAGGTTGGAGCAGCCTGTATCTCAGCACAGGAATAAGGTAGGGAAGAATTCTAAGGATCATTTTGACTGCCTCCAGAAGTTAGATCAGATGGCAAATTGGATTTGGTGCTAGGTCTTTCCCTTTAGGTTTTACCCCAACTATGTTTTCATTAGTTTCGCTCACTCTCGAAATCAAGCATTTTACAGCAGGTTGGAGCAGCCTGTATCTCAGCACAGGAATAAGGTAGGGAAGAATTCTAAGGCTCATTTTGACTGCCTCCAGAAGTTAGATCAGATGGCAAATTGGATTTGGTGCTAGGTCTTTCCCTTTAGGTTTTACCCCAACAATGTTTTCATTAGTTTCGCTCACTCTCGAAATCAAGCATTTTACAGCAGGTTGGAGCAGCCTGTATCTCAGCACAGGAATAAGGTAGGGAAGAATTCTAAGGATCATTTTGACTGCCTCCAGAAGTTAGATCAGATGGCAAATTGGATTTGGTGCTAGGTCTTTCCCTTTAGGTTTTACCCCAACAATGTTTTCATTAGTTTCGCTCACTCTCGAAATCAAGCATTTTACAGCAGGTTGGAGCAGCCTGTATCTCAGCACAGGAATAAGGTAGGGAAGAATTCTAAGGCTCATTTTGACTGCCTCCAGAAGTTAGATCAGATGGCAAATTGGATTTGGTGCTAGGTCTTTCCCTTTAGGTTTTACCCCAACAATGTTTTCATTAGTTTCGCTCACTCTCGAAATCAAGCATTTTACAGCAGGTTGGAGCAGCCTGTATCTCAGCACAGGAATAAGGTAGGGAAGAATTCTAAGGCTCATTTTGACTGCCTCCAGAAGTTAGATCAGATGGCAAATTGGATTTGGTGCTAGGTCTTTCCCTTTAGGTTTTACCCCAACAATGTTTTCATTAGTTTCGCTCACTCTCGAAATCAAGCATTTTACAGCAGGTTGGAGCAGCCTGTATCTCAGCACAGGAATAAGGTAGGGAAGAATTCTAAGGATCATTTTGACTGCCTCCAGAAGTTAGATCAGGTGGCAAATTGGATTTGGTGCTAGGTCTTTCCCTTTAGGTTTTACCCCAACAATGTTTTCATTAGTTTCGCTCACTCTCGAAATCAAGCATTTTACAGCAGGTTGGAGCAGCCTGTATCTCAGCACAGGAATAAGGTAGGGAAGAATTCTAAGGCTCATTTTGACTGCCTCCAGAAGTTAGATCAGATGGCAAATTGGATTTGGTGCTAGGTCTTTCCCTTTAGGTTTTACCGCAACAATGTTTTCATTAGTTTCGCTCACTCTCGAAATCAAGCATTTTACAGCAGGTTGGAGCAGCCTGTATCTCAGCACAGGAATAAGGTAGGGAAGAATTCTAAGGCTCATTTTGACTGCCTCCAGAAGTTAGATCAGATGGCAAATTGGATTTGGTGCTAGGTCTTTCCCTTTAGGTTTTACCCCAACAATGTTTTCATTAGTTTCGCTCACTCTCGAAATCAAGCATTTTACAGCAGGTTGGAGCAGCCTGTATCTCAGCACAGGAATAAGGTAGGGAAGAATTCAAATGCTCATTTTGACTGCCTCCAGAAGTTAGATCAGATGGCAAATTGGATTTGGTGCTAGGTCTTTCCCTTTAGGTTTTACCCCAACAATGTTTTCATTAGTTTCGCTCACTCTCGAAATCAAGCATTTTACAGCAGGTTGGAGCAGCCTGTATCTCAGCACAGGAATAAGGTAGGGAAGAATTCTAAGGCTCATTTTGACTGCCTCCAGAAGTTAGATCAGATGGCAAATTGGATTTGGTGCTAGGTCTTTCCCTTTAGGTTTTACCCCAACAATGTTTTCATTAGTTTCGCTCACTCTCGAAATCAAGCATTTTACAGCAGGTTGGAGCAGCCTGTATCTCAGCACAGGAATAAGGTAGGGAAGAATTCTAAGGCTCATTTTGACTGCCTCCAGAAGTTAGATCAGATGGCAAATTGGATTTGGTGCTAGGTCTTTCCCTTTAGGTTTTACCCCAACAATGTTTTCATTAGTTTCACTCACTCTCGAAATCAAGCATTTTACAGCAGGTTGGAGCAGCCTGTATCTCAGCACAGGAATAAGGTAGGGAAGAATTCTAAGGCTCATTTTGACTGCCTCCAGAAGTTAGATCAGATGGCAAATTGGATTTGGTGCTAGGTCTTTCCCTTTAGGTTTTACCGCAACAATGTTTTCATTAGTTTCGCTCACTCTCGAAATCAAGCATTTTACAGCAGGTTGGAGCAGCCTGTATCTCAGCACAGGAATAAGGTAGGGAAGAATTCTAAGGATCATTTTGACTGCCTCCAGAAGTTAGATCAGGTGGCAAATTGGATTTGGTGCTAGGTCTTTCCCTTTAGGTTTTACCCCAACAATGTTTTCATTAGTTTCGCTCACTCTCGAAATCAAGCATTTTACAGCAGGTTGGAGCAGCCTGTATCTCAGCACAGGAATAAGGTAGGGAAGAATTCTAAGGCTCATTTGACTGCCTCCAGAAGTTAGATCAGATGGCAAATTGGATTTGGTGCTAGGTCTTTCCCTTTAGGTTTTACCGCAACAATGTTTTCATTAGTTTCGCTCACTCTCGAAATCAAGCATTTTACAGCAGGTTGGAGCAGCCTGTATCTCAGCACAGGAATAAGGTAGGGAAGAATTCTAAGGATCATTTTGACTGCCTCCAGAAGTTAGATCAGATGGCAAATTGGATTTGGTGCTAGGTCTTTCCCTTTAGGTTTTTACCCCAACAATGTTTTCATTAGTTTCGCTCACTCTCGAAATCAAGCATTTTACAGCAGGTTGGAGCAGCCTGTATCTCAGCACAGGAATAAGGTAGGGGAAGAATTCAAATGCTCATTTTGACTGCCTCCAGAAGTTAGATCAGATGGCAAATTGGATTTGGTGCTAGGTCTTTCCCTTTAGGTTTTACCCCAACAATGTTTTCATTAGTTTCGCTCACTCTCGAAATCAAGCATTTTACAGCAGGTTGGAGCAGCCTGTATCTCAGCACAGGAATAAGGTAGGGAAGAATTCTAAGGCTCATTTTGACTGCCTCCAGAAGTTAGATCAGATGGCAAATTGGATTTGGTGCTAGGTCTTTCCCTTTAGGTTTTACCCCAACAATGTTTTCATTAGTTTCGCTCACTCTCGAAATCAAGCATTTTACAGCAGGTTGGAGCAGCCTGTATCTCAGCACAGGAATAAGGTAGGGAAGAATTCTAAGGCTCATTTTGACTGCCTCCAGAAGTTAGATCAGATGGCAAATTGGATTTGGTGCTAGGTCTTTCCCTTTAGGTTTTACCCCAACAATGTTTTCATTAGTTTCACTCACTCTCGAAATCAAGCATTTTACAGCAGGTTGGAGCAGCCTGTATCTCAGCACAGGAATAAGGTAGGGAAGAATTCTAAGGCTCATTTTGACTGCCTCCAGAAGTTAGATCAGATGGCAAATTGGATTTGGTGCTAGGTCTTTCCCTTTAGGTTTTACCCCAACAATGTTTTCATTAGTTTCGCTCACTCTCGAAATCAAGCATTTTACAGCAGGTTGGAGCAGCCTGTATCTCAGCACAGGAATAAGGTAGGGAAGAATTCTAAGGCTCATTTTGACTGCCTCCAGAAGTTAGATCAGATGGCAAATTGGATTTGGTGCTAGGTCTTTCCCTTTAGGTTTTACCCCAACAATGTTTTCATTAGTTTCGCTCACTCTCGAAATCAAGCATTTTACAGCAGGTTGGAGCAGCCTGTATCTCAGCACAGGAATAAGGTAGGGAAGAATTCCAAAGATCATTTTGACTGCCTCCAGAAGTTAGATCAGATGGCAAATTGGATTTGGTGCTAGGTCTTTCCCCTTTAGGTTTTACCCCAACAATGTTTTCATTAGTTTCGCCTCACTCTCGAAATCAAGCATTTTACAGCAGGTTGGAGCAGCCTGTATCTCAGCACAGGAATAAGGTAGGGAAGAATTCTAAGGATCATTTTGACTGCCTCCAGAAGTTAGATCAGATGGCAAATTGGATTTGGTGCTAGGTCTTTCCCTTTAGGTTTTACCCCAACAATGTTTTCATTAGTTTCGCTCACTCTCGAAATCAAGCATTTTACAGCAGGTTGGAGCAGCCTGTATCTCAGCACAGGAATAAGGTAGGGAAGAATTCTAAGGCTCATTTTGACTGCCTCCAGAAGTTAGATCAGATGGCAAATTGGATTTGGTGCTAGGTCCTTTCCCTTTAGGTTTTACCCCAACAATGTTTTCATTAGTTTCGCTCACTCTCGAAATCAAGCATTTTACAGCAGGTTGGAGCAGCCTGTATCTCAGCACAGGAATAAGGTAGGGAAGAATTCTAAGGCTCATTTTGACTGCCTCCAGAAGTTAGATCAGATGGCAAATTGGATTTGGTGCTAGGTCTTTCCCTTTAGGTTTTACCCCAACAATGTTTTCATTAGTTTCACTCACTCTCGAAATCAAGCATTTTACAGCAGGTTGGAGCAGCCTGTATCTCAGCACAGGAATAAGGTAGGGAAGAATTCTAAGGATCATTTTGACTGCCTCCAGAAGTTAGGTCAGATGGCAAATTGGATTTGGTGCTAGGTCTTTCCCTTTAGGTTTTACCCCAACAATGTTTTCATTAGTTTCGCTCACTCTCGAAATCAAGCATTTTACAGCAGGTTGGAGCAGCCTGTATCTCAGCACAGGAATAAGGTAGGGAAGAATTCTAAGGCTCATTTTGACTGCCTCCAGAAGTTAGATCAGATGGCAAATTGGATTTGGTGCTAGGTCTTTCCCTTTAGGTTTTACCCCAACAATGTTTTCATTAGTTTCGCTCACTCTCGAAATCAAGCATTTTACAGCAGGTTGGAGCAGCCTGTATCTCAGCACAGGAATAAGGTAGGGAAGAATTCTAAGGCTCATTTTGACTGCCTCCAGAAGTTAGATCAGATGGCAAATTGGATTTGGTGCTAGGTCTTTCCCTTTAGGTTTTACCCCAACAATGTTTTCATTAGTTTCGCTCACTCTCGAAATCAAGCATTTTACAGCAGGTTGGAGCAGCCTGTATCTCAGCACAGGAATAAGGTAGGGAAGAATTCTAAGGATCATTTTGACTGCCTCCAGAAGTTAGATCAGATGGCAAATTGGATTTGGTGCTAGGTCTTTCCCTTTAGGTTTTACCCCAACAATGTTTTCATTAGTTTCGCTCACTCTCGAAATCAAGCATTTTACAGCAGGTTGGAGCAGCCTGTATCTCAGCACAGGAATAAGGTAGGGAAGAATTCTAAGGATCATTTTGACTGCCTCCAGAAGTTAGATCAGATGGCAAATTGGATTTGGTGCTAGGTCTTTCCCTTTAGGTTTTACCCCAACAATGTTTTCATTAGTTTCGCTCCACTCTCGAAAGCAAGCATTTTACAGCAGTTGGAGCAGCCTGTATCTCAGCACAGGAATAAGGTAGGGAAGAATTCTAAGGATCATTTTGACTGCCTCCAGAAGTTAGATCAGATGGCAAATTGGATTTGGTGCTAGGGTCTTTCCCTTTAGGTTTTACCCCAACAATGTTTTCATTAGTTTCGCTCACTCTCGAAATCAAGCATTTTACAGCAGGTTGGAGCAGCCTGTATCTCAGCACAGGAATAAGGTAGGGAAGAATTCTAAGGCTCATTTTGACTGCCTCCAGAAGTTAGATCAGATGGCAAATTGGATTTGGTGCTAGGTCTTTCCCTTTAGGTTTTACCCCAACAATGTTTTCATTAGTTTCGCTCACTCTCGAAATGAAGCATTTTACAGCAGGTTGGAGCAGCCTGTATCTCAGCACAGGAATAAGGTAGGGAAGAATTCTAAGGCTCATTTTGACTGCCTCCAGAAGTTAGATCAGATGGCAAATTGGATTTGGTGCTAGGTCTTTCCCTTTAGGTTTTACCCCAACAATGTTTTCATTAGTTTCGCTCACTCTCGAAATCAAGCATTTTACAGCAGGTTGGAGCAGCCTGTATCTCAGCACAGGAATAAGGTAGGGAAGAATTCTAAGGCTCATTTTGACTGCCTCCAGAAGTTAGATCAGATGGCAAAATTGGATTTGGTGCTAGGTCTTTCCCTTTAGGTTTTACCCCAACAATGTTTTTCATTAGTTTCGCTCACTCTCGAAATCAAGCATTTTACAGCAGGTTGGAGCAGCCTGTATCTCAGCACAGGAATAAGGTAGGGAAGAATTCTAAGGATCATTTTGACTGCCTCCAGAAGTTAGATCAGATGGCAAATTGGATTTGGTGCTAGGTCTTTCCCTTTAGGTTTTACCCCAACAATGTTTTCATTAGTTTCGCTCACTCTCGAAATCAAGCATTTTACAGCAGGTTGGAGCAGCCTGTATCTCAGCACAGGAATAAGGTAGGGAAGAATTCTAAGGATCATTTTGACTGCCTCCAGAAGTTAGATCAGATGGCAAATTGGATTTGGTGCTAGGTCTTTCCCTTTAGGTTTTACCCCAACAATGTTTTCATTAGTTTCGCTCACTCTCGAAATCAAGCATTTTACAGCAGGTTGGAGCAGCCTGTATCTCAGCACAGGAATAAGGTAGGGAAGAATTCTAAGGCTCATTTTGACTGCCTCCAGAAGTTAGATCAGATGGCAAATTGGATTTGGTGCTAGGTCTTTCCCTTTAGGTTTTACCCCAACAATGTTTTCATTAGTTTCGCTCACTCTCGAAATCAAGCATTTTACAGCAGGTTGGAGCAGCCTGTATCTCAGCACAGGAATAAGGTAGGGAAGAATTCTAAGGATCATTTTGACTGCCTCCAGAAGTTAGATCAGATGGCAAATTGGATTTGGTGCTAGGTCTTTCCCTTTAGGTTTTACCCCAACAATGTTTTCATTAGTTTCGCTCACTCTCGAAATCAAGCATTTTACAGCAGGTTGGAGCAGCCTGTATCTCAGCACAGGAATAAGGTAGGGAAGAATTCTAAGGCTCATTTTGACTGCCTCCAGAAGTTAGATCAGATGGCAAATTGGATTTGGTGCTAGGTCTTTCCCTTTAGGTTTTACCCCAACAATGTTTTCATTAGTTTCGCTCACTCTCGAAATCAAGCATTTTACAGCAGGTTGGAGCAGCCTGTATCTCAGCACAGGAATAAGGTAGGGAAGAATTCTAAGGGCTCATTTGACTGCCTCCAGAAGTTAGATCAGATGGCAAATTGGATTTGGTGCTAGGTCTTTCCCTTTAGGTTTTACCCCAACAATGTTTTCATTAGTTTCGCTCACTCTCGAAATCAAGCATTTTACAGCAGGTTGGAGCAGCCTGTATCTCAGCACAGGAATAAGGTAGGGAAGAATTCTAAGGCTCATTTTGACTGCCTCCAGAAGTTAGATCAGATGGCAAATTGGATTTGGTGCTAGGTCTTTCCCTTTAGGTTTTACCCCAACAATGTTTTCATTAGTTTCACTCACTCTCGAAATCAAGCATTTTACAGCAGGTTGGAGCAGCCTGTATCTCAGCACAGGAATAAGGTAGGGACGAATTCTAAGGATCATTTTGACTGCCTCCAGAAGTTAGATCAGATGGCAAATTGGATTTGGTGCTAGGTCTTTCCCTTTAGGTTTTACCCACCAACAATGTTTTCATTAGTTTCGCTCACTCTCGAAATCAAGCATTTTACAGCAGGTTGGAGCAGCCTGTATCTCAGCACAGGAATAAGGTAGGGAAGAATTCTAAGGCTCATTTTGACTGCCTCCAGAAGTTAGATCAGATGGCAAATTGGATTTGGTGCTAGGTCTTTCCCTTTAGGTTTTACCCCAACAATGTTTTCATTAGTTTCGCTCACTCTCGAAATCAAGCATTTTACAGCAGGTTGGAGCAGCCTGTATCTCAGCACAGGAATAAGGTAGGGAAGAATTCCAAAGATCATTTTGACTGCCTCCAGAAGTTAGATCAGATGGCAAATTGGATTTGGTGCTAGGTCTTTCCCTTTAGGTTTTACCCCAACAATGTTTTCATTAGTTTCGCTCACTCTCGAAATCAAGCATTTTACAGCAGGTTGGAGCAGCCTGTATCTCAGCACAGGAATAAGGTAGGGAAGAATTCTAAGGATCATTTTGACTGCCTCCAGAAGTTAGATCAGATGGCAAATTGGATTTGGTGCTAGGTCTTTCCCTTTAGGTTTTACCCCAACAATGTTTTCATTAGTTTCGCTCACTCTCGAAATCAAGCATTTTACAGCAGGTTGGAGCAGCCTGTATCTCAGCACAGGAATAAGGTAGGGAAGAATTCTAAGGATCATTTTGACTGCCTCCAGAAGTTAGATCAGATGGCAAATTGGATTTGGTGCTAGGTCTTTCCCTTTAGGTTTTACCCCAACAATGTTTTCATTAGTTTCGCTCACTCTCGAAATCAAGCATTTTACAGCAGGTTGGAGCAGCCTGTATCTCAGCACAGGAATAAGGTAGGGAAGAATTCTAAGGATCATTTTGACTGCCTCCAGAAGTTAGATCAGATGGCAAATTGGATTTGGTGCTAGGTCTTTCCCTTTAGGTTTTACCCCAACAATGTTTTCATTAGTTTCGCTCACTCTCGAAATCAAGCATTTTACAGCAGGTTGGAGCAGCCTGTATCTCAGCACAGGAATAAGGTAGGGAAGAATTCTAAGGCTCATTTTGACTGCCTCCAGAAGTTAGATCAGATGGCAAATTGGATTTGGTGCTAGGTCTTTCCCTTTAGGTTTTACCCCAACAATGTTTTCATTAGTTTCGCTCACTCTCGAAATCAAGCATTTTACAGCAGGTTGGAGCAGCCTGTATCTCAGCACAGGAATAAGGTAGGGAAGAATTCTAAGGATCATTTTGACTGCCTCCAGAAGTTAGATCAGATGGCAAATTGGATTTGGTGCTAGGTCTTTCCCTTTAGGTTTTACCCCAACAATGTTTTCATTAGTTTCGCTCACTCTCGAAATCAAGCATTTTACAGCAGGTTGGAGCAGCCTGTATCTCAGCACAGGAATAAGGTAGGGAAGAATTCTAAGGCTCATTTTGACTGCCTCCAGAAGTTAGATCAGATGGCAAATTGGATTTGGTGCTAGGTCTTTCCCTTTAGGTTTTACCCCAACAATGTTTTCATTAGTTTCGCTCACTCTCGAAATCAAGCATTTTACAGCAGGTTGGAGCAGCCTGTATCTCAGCACAGGAATAAGGTAGGGAAGAATTCTAAGGATCATTTTGACTGCCTCCAGAAGTTAGATCAGATGGCAAATTGGATTTGGTGCTAGGTCTTTCCCTTTAGGTTTTACCCCAACAATGTTTTCATTAGTTTCGCTCACTCTCGAAATCAAGCATTTTACAGCAGGTTGGAGCAGCCTGTATCTCAGCACAGGAATAAGGTAGGGAAGAATTCTAAGGATCATTTTGACTGCCTCCAGAAGTTAAATCAGATGGCAAATTGGATTTGGTGCTAGGTCTTTCCCTTTAGGTTTTACCCCAACAATGTTTTCATTAGTTTCGCTCACTCTCGAAATCAAGCATTTTACAGCAGGTTGGAGCAGCCTGTATCTCAGCACAGGAATAAGGTAGGGAAGAATTCTAAGGCTCATTTTGACTGCCTCCAGAAGTTAGATCAGATGGCAAATTGGATTTGGTGCTAGGTCTTTCCCTTTAGGTTTTACCCCAACAATGTTTTCATTAGTTTCGTTCACTCTCGAAAGCAAGCATTTTACAGCAGGTTGGAGCAGCCTGTATCTCAGCACAGGAATAAGGTAGGGAAGAATTCTAAGGCTCATTTTGACTGCCTCCAGAAGTTAGATCAGATGGCAAATTGGATTTGGTGCTAGGTCTTTCCCTTTAGGTTTTACCCCAACAATGTTTTCATTAGTTTCGCTCACTCTCGAAATCAAGCATTTTACAGCAGGTTGGAGCAGCCTGTATCTCAGCACAGGAATAAGGTAGGGAAGAATTCTAAGGCTCATTTTGACTGCCTCCAGAAGTTAGATCAGATGGCAAATTGGATTTGGTGCTAGGTCTTTCCCTTTAGGTTTTACCCCAACAATGTTTTCATTAGTTTCGCTCACTCTCGAAATCAAGCATTTTACAGCAGGTTGGAGCAGCCTGTATCTCAGCACAGGAATAAGGTAGGGAAGAATTCTAAGGCTCATTTTGACTGCCTCCAGAAGTTAGATCAGATGGCAAATTGGATTTGGTGCTAGGTCTTTCCCTTTAGGTTTTACCCCAACAATGTTTTCATTAGTTTCGCTCACTCTCGAAATCAAGCATTTTACAGCAGGTTGGAGCAGCCTGTATCTCAGCACAGGAATAAGGTAGGGAAGAATTCTAAGGATCATTTTGACTGCCTCCAGAAGTTAGATCAGATGGCAAATTGGATTTGGTGCTAGGTCTTTCCCTTTAGGTTTTACCCCAACAATGTTTTCATTAGTTTCGCTCACTCTCGAAATCAAGCATTTTACAGCAGGTTGGAGCAGCCTGTATCTCAGCACAGGAATAAGGTAGGGAAGAATTCTAAGGATCATTTTGACTGCCTCCAGAAGTTAGATCAGATGGCAAATTGGATTTGGTGCTAGGTCTTTCCCTTTAGGTTTTACCCCAACAATGTTTTCATTAGTTTCGCTCACTCTCGAAATCAAGCATTTTACAGCAGGTTGGAGCAGCCTGTATCTCAGCACAGGAATAAGGTAGGGAAGAATTCTAAGGCTCATTTTGACTGCCTCCAGAAGTTAGATCAGATGGCAAATTGGATTTGGTGCTAGGTCTTTCCCTTTAGGTTTTACCCCAACAATGTTTTCATTAGTTTCGCTCACTCTCGAAATCAAGCATTTTACAGCAGGTTGGAGCAGCCTGTATCTCAGCACAGGAATAAGGTAGGGAAGAATTCTAAGGCTCATTTTGACTGCCTCCAGAAGTTAGATCAGATGGCAAATTGGATTTGGTGCTAGGTCTTTCCCTTTAGGTTTTACCCCAACAATGTTTTCATTAGTTTCACTCACTCTCGAAATCAAGCATTTTACAGCAGGTTGGAGCAGCCTGTATCTCAGCACAGGAATAAGGTAGGGAAGAATTCTAAGGATCATTTTGACTGCCTCCAGAAGTTAGATCAGATGGCAAATTGGATTTGGTGCTAGGTCTTTCCCTTTAGGTTTTACCCCAACAATGTTTTCATTAGTTTCGCTCACTCTCGAAATCAAGCATTTTACAGCAGGTTGGAGCAGCCTGTATCTCAGCACAGGAATAAGGTAGGGAAGAATTCTAAGGCTCATTTTGACTGCCTCCAGAAGTTAGATCAGATGGCAAATTGGATTTGGTGCTAGGTCTTTCCCTTTAGGTTTTACCCCAACAATGTTTTCATTAGTTTCGCTCACTCTCGAAATCAAGCATTTTACAGCAGGTTGGAGCAGCCTGTATCTCAGCACAGGAATAAGGTAGGGAAGAATTCCAAAGATCATTTTGACTGCCTCCAGAAGTTAGATCAGATGGCAAATTGGATTTGGTGCTAGGTCTTTCCCTTTAGGTTTTACCCCAACAATGTTTTCATTAGTTTCGCTCACTCTCGAAATCAAGCATTTTACAGCAGGTTGGAGCAGCCTGTATCTCAGCACAGGAATAAGGTAGGGAAGAATTCTAAGGCTCATTTTGACTGCCTCCAGAAGTTAGATCAGATGGCAAATTGGATTTGGTGCTAGGTCTTTCCCTTTAGGTTTTACCCCAACAATGTTTTCATTAGTTTCGCTCACTCTCGAAAGCAAGCATTTTACAGCAGGTTGGAGCAGCCTGTATCTCAGCACAGGAATAAGGTAGGGAAGAATTCTAAGGATCATTTTGACTGCCTCCAGAAGTTAGATCAGATGGCAAATTGGATTTGGTGCTAGGTCTTTCCCCTTTAGGTTTTACCCCAACAATGTTTTCATTAGTTTCGCTCACTCTCGAAATCAAGCATTTTACAGCAGGTTGGAGCAGCCTGTATCTCAGCACAGGAATAAGGTAGGGAAGAATTCTAAGGATCATTGTGACTGCCTCCAGAAGTTAGATCAGATGGCAAATTGGATTTGGTGCTAGGTCTTTCCCTTTAGGTTTTACCCCAACAATGTTTTCATTAGTTTCGCTCACTCTCGAAATCAAGCATTTTACAGCAGGTTGGAGCAGCCTGTATCTCAGCACAGGAATAAGGTAGGGAAGAATTCTAAGGCTCATTTTGACTGCCTCCAGAAGTTAGATCAGATGGCAAATTGGATTTGGTGCTAGGTCTTTCCCTTTAGGTTTTACCCCAACAATGTTTTCATTAGTTTCGCTCACTCTCGAAATCAAGCATTTTACAGCAGGTTGGAGCAGCCTGTATCTCAGCACAGGAATAAGGTAGGGAAGAATTCTAAGGCTCATTTTGACTGCCTCCAGAAGTTAGATCAGATGGCAAATTGGATTTGGTGCTAGGTCTTTCCCTTTAGGTTTTACCCCAACAATGTTTTCATTAGTTTCGCTCACTCTCGAAATCAAGCATTTTACAGCAGGTTGGAGCAGCCTGTATCTCAGCACAGGAATAAGGTAGGGAAGAATTCTAAGGATCATTTTGACTGCCTCCAGAAGTTAGATCAGATGGCAAATTGGATTTGGTGCTAGGTCTTTCCCTTTAGGTTTTACCCCAACAATGTTTTCATTAGTTTCGCTCACTCTCGAAATCAAGCATTTTACAGCAGGTTGGAGCAGCCTGTATCTCAGCACAGGAATAAGGTAGGGAAGAATTCTAAGGATCATTTTGACTGCCTCCAGAAGTTAGATCAGATGGCAAATTGGATTTGGTGCTAGGTCTTTCCCTTTAGGTTTTACCCCAACAATGTTTTCATTAGTTTCGCTCACTCTCGAAATCAAGCATTTTACAGCAGGTTGGAGCAGCCTGTATCTCAGCACAGGAATAAGGTAGGGAAGAATTCTAAGGCTCATTTTGACTGCCTCCAGAAGTTAGATCAGATGGCAAATTGGATTTGGTGCTAGGTCTTTCCCTTTAGGTTTTACCCCAACAATGTTTTCATTAGTTTCGCTCACTCTCGAAATCAAGCATTTTACAGCAGGTTGGAGCAGCCTGTATCTCAGCACAGGAATAAGGTAGGGAAGAATTCTAAGGATCATTTTGACTGCCTCCAGAAGTTAGATCAGATGGCAAATTGGATTTGGTGCTAGGTCTTTCCCTTTAGGTTTTACCCCAACAATGTTTTCATTAGTTTCGCTCACTCTCGAAATCAAGCATTTTACAGCAGGTTGGAGCAGCCTGTATCTCAGCACAGGAATAAGGTAGGGAAGAATTCTAAGGCTCATTTTGACTGCCTCCAGAAGTTAGATCAGATGGCAAATTGGATTTGGTGCTAGGTCTTTCCCTTTAGGTTTTACCCCAACAATGTTTTCATTAGTTTCGCTCACTCTCGAAATCAAGCATTTTACAGCAGGTTGGAGCAGCCTGTATCTCAGCACAGGAATAAGGTAGGGAAGAATTCTAAGGCTCATTTTGACTGCCTCCAGAAGTTAGATCAGATGGCAAATTGGATTTGGTGCTAGGTCTTTCCCTTTAGGTTTTACCCCAACAATGTTTTCATTAGTTTCGCTCACTCTCGAAATCAAGCATTTTACAGCAGGTTGGAGCAGCCTGTATCTCAGCACAGGAATAAGGTAGGGAAGAATTCAAAGGATCATTTTGACTGCCTCCAGAAGTTAGATCAGATGGCAAATTGGATTTGGTGCTAGGTCTTTCCCTTTAGGTTTTACCCCAACAATGTTTTCATTAGTTTCGCTCACTCTCGAAATCAAGCATTTTACAGCAGGTTGGAGCAGCCTGTATCTCAGCACAGGAATAAGGTAGGGAAGAATTCTAAGGATCATTTTGACTGCCTCCAGAAGTTAAATCAGATGGCAAATTGGATTTGGTGCTAGGTCTTTCCCTTTAGGTTTTACCCCAACAATGTTTTCATTAGTTTCGCTCACTCTCGAAATCAAGCATTTTACAGCAGGTTGGAGCAGCCTGTATCTCAGCACAGGAATAAGGTAGGGAAGAATTCTAAGGCTCATTTTGACTGCCTCCAGAAGTTAGATCAGATGGCAAATTGGATTTGGTGCTAGGTCTTTCCCTTTAGGTTTTACCCCAACAATGTTTTCATTAGTTTCGTTCACTCTCGAAAGCAAGCATTTTACAGCAGGTTGGAGCAGCCTGTATCTCAGCACAGGAATAAGGTAGGGAAGAATTCTAAGGATCATTTTGACTGCCTCCAGAAGTTAGATCAGATGGCAAATTGGATTTGGTGCTAGGTCTTTCCCTTTAGGTTTTACCCCAACAATGTTTTCATTAGTTTCGCTCACTCTCGAAATCAAGCATTTTACAGCAGGTTGGAGCAGCCTGTATCTCAGCACAGGAATAAGGTAGGGAAGAATTCTAAGGCTCATTTTGACTGCCTCCAGAAGTTAGATCAGATGGCAAATTGGATTTGGTGCTAGGTCTTTCCCTTTAGGTTTTACCCCAACAATGTTTTCATTAGTTTCGCTCACTCTCGAAATCAAGCATTTTACAGCAGGTTGGAGCAGCCTGTATCTCAGCACAGGAATAAGGTAGGGAAGAATTCTAAGGATCATTTTGACTGCCTCCAGAAGTTAGATCAGATGGCAAATTGGATTTGGTGCTAGGTCTTTCCCTTTAGGTTTTACCCCAACAATGTTTTCATTAGTTTCGCTCACTCTCGAAATCAAGCATTTTACAGCAGGTTGGAGCAGCCTGTATCTCAGCACAGGAATAAGGTAGGGAAGAATTCTAAGGCTCATTTTGACTGCCTCCAGAAGTTAGATCAGATGGCAAATTGGATTTGGTGCTAGGTCTTTCCCTTTAGGTTTTACCCCAACAATGTTTTCATTAGTTTCGCTCACTCTCGAAATCAAGCATTTTACAGCAGGTTGGAGCAGCCTGTATCTCAGCACAGGAATAAGGTAGGGAAGAATTCTAAGGCTCATTTTGACTGCCTCCAGAAGTTAGATCAGATGGCAAATTGGATTTGGTGCTAGGTCTTTCCCTTTAGGTTTTACCCCAACAATGTTTTCATTAGTTTCGCTCACTCTCGAAATCAAGCATTTTACAGCAGGTTGGAGCAGCCTGTATCTCAGCACAGGAATAAGGTAGGGAAGAATTCTAAGGATCATTTTGACTGCCTCCAGAAGTTAGATCAGATGGCAAATTGGATTTGGTGCTAGGTCTTTCCCTTTAGGTTTTACCCCAACAATGTTTTCATTAGTTTCGCTCACTCTCGAAATCAAGCATTTTACAGCAGGTTGGAGCAGCCTGTATCTCAGCACAGGAATAAGGTAGGGAAGAATTCTAAGGCTCATTTTGACTGCCTCCAGAAGTTAGATCAGATGGCAAATTGGATTTGGTGCTAGGTCTTTCCCTTTAGGTTTTACCCCAACAATGTTTTCATTAGTTTCGCTCACTCTCGAAATCAAGCATTTTACAGCAGGTTGGAGCAGCCTGTATCTCAGCACAGGAATAAGGTAGGGAAGAATTCTAAGGCTCATTTTGACTGCCTCCAGAAGTTAGATCAGATGGCAAATTGGATTTGGTGCTAGGTCTTTCCCTTTAGGTTTTACCCCAACAATGTTTTCATTAGTTTCGCTCACTCTCGAAATCAAGCATTTTACAGCAGGTTGGAGCAGCCTGTATCTCAGCACAGGAATAAGGTAGGGAAGAATTCTAAGGCTCATTTTGACTGCCTCCAGAAGTTAGATCAGATGGCAAATTGGATTTGGTGCTAGGTCTTTCCCTTTAGGTTTTACCCCAACAATGTTTTCATTAGTTTCGCTCACTCTCGAAATCAAGCATTTTACAGCAGGTTGGAGCAGCCTGTATCTCAGCACAGGAATAAGGTAGGGAAGAATTCTAAGGATCATTTTGACTGCCTCCAGAAGTTAGATCAGATGGCAAATTGGATTTGGTGCTAGGTCTTTCCCTTTAGGTTTTACCCCAACAATGTTTTCATTAGTTTCGCTCACTCTCGAAATCAAGCATTTTACAGCAGGTTGGAGCAGCCTGTATCTCAGCACAGGAATAAGGTAGGGAAGAATTCTAAGGCTCATTTTGACTGCCTCCAGAAGTTAGATCAGATGGCAAATTGGATTTGGTGCTAGGTCTTTCCCTTTAGGTTTTACCCCAACAATGTTTTCATTAGTTTCGCTCACTCTCGAAATCAAGCATTTTACAGCAGGTTGGAGCAGCCTGTATCTCAGCACAGGAATAAGGTAGGGAAGAATTCTAAGGCTCATTTTGACTGCCTCCAGAAGTTAAATCAGATGGCAAATTGGATTTGGTGCTAGGTCTTTCCCTTTAGGTTTTACCCCAACAATGTTTTCATTAGTTTCGCTCACTCTCGAAATCAAGCATTTTACAGCAGGTTGGAGCAGCCTGTATCTCAGCACAGGAATAAGGTAGGGAAGAATTCTAAGGATCATTTTGACTGCCTCCAGAAGTTAGATCAGATGGCAAATTGGATTTGGTGCTAGGTCTTTCCCTTTAGGTTTTACCCCAACAATGTTTTCATTAGTTTCGCTCACTCTCGAAATCAAGCATTTTACAGCAGGTTGGAGCAGCCTGTATCTCAGCACAGGAATAAGGTAGGGAAGAATTCTAAGGCTCATTTTGACTGCCTCCAGAAGTTAGATCAGATGGCAAATTGGATTTGGTGCTAGGTCTTTCCCTTTAGGTTTTACCCCAACAATGTTTTCATTAGTTTCGCTCACTCTCGAAATCAAGCATTTTACAGCAGGTTGGAGCAGCCTGTATCTCAGCACAGGAATAAGGTAGGGAAGAATTCTAAGGCTCATTTTGACTGCCTCCAGAAGTTAGATCAGATGGCAAATTGGATTTGGTGCTAGGTCTTTCCCTTTAGGTTTTACCCCAACAATGTTTTCATTAGTTTCGCTCACTCTCGAAATCAAGCATTTTACAGCAGGTTGGAGCAGCCTGTATCTCAGCACAGGAATAAGGTAGGGAAGAATTCTAAGGCTCATTTTGACTGCCTCCAGAAGTTAGATCAGATGGCAAATTGGATTTGGTGCTAGGTCTTTCCCTTTAGGTTTTACCCCAACAATGTTTTCATTAGTTTCGCTCACTCTCGAAATCAAGCATTTTACAGCAGGTTGGAGCAGCCTGTATCTCAGCACAGGAATAAGGTAGGGAAGAATTCTAAGGATCATTTTGACTGCCTCCAGAAGTTAGATCAGATGGCAAATTGGATTTGGTGCTAGGTCTTTCCCTTTAGGTTTTACCCCAACAATGTTTTCATTAGTTTCGCTCACTCTCGAAATCAAGCATTTTACAGCAGGTTGGAGCAGCCTGTATCTCAGCACAGGAATAAGGTAGGGAAGAATTCTAAGGCTCATTTTGACTGCCTCCAGAAGTTAGATCAGATGGCAAATTGGATTTGGTGCTAGGTCTTTCCCTTTAGGTTTTACCCCAACAATGTTTTCATTAGTTTCGCTCACTCTCGAAATCAAGCATTTTACAGCAGGTTGGAGCAGCCTGTATCTCAGCACAGGAATAAGGTAGGGAAGAATTCTAAGGATCATTTTGACTGCCTCCAGAAGTTAGATCAGATGGCAAATTGGATTTAGTGCTAGGTCTTTCCCTTTAGGTTTTACCCCAACAATGTTTTCATTAGTTTCGCTCACTCTCGAAATCAAGCATTTTACAGCAGGTTGGAGCAGCCTGTATCTCAGCACAGGAATAAGGTAGGGAAGAATTCAAATGCTCATTTTGACTGCCTCCAGAAGTTAGATCAGATGGCAAATTGGATTTGGTGCTAGGTCTTTCCCTTTAGGTTTTACCCCAACAATGTTTTCATTAGTTTCGCTCACTCTCGAAATCAAGCATTTTACAGCAGGTTGGAGCAGCCTGTATCTCAGCACAGGAATAAGGTAGGGAAGAATTCTAAGGCTCATTTTGACTGCCTCCAGAAGTTAGATCAGATGGCAAATTGGATTTGGTGCTAGGTCTTTCCCTTTAGGTTTTACCCCAACAATGTTTTCATTAGTTTCGCTCACTCTCGAAATCAAGCATTTTACAGCAGGTTGGAGCAGCCTGTATCTCAGCACAGGAATAAGGTAGGGAAGAATTCTAAGGCTCATTTTGACTGCCTCCAGAAGTTAGGTCAGATGGCAAATTGGATTTGGTGCTAGGTCTTTCCCTTTAGGTTTTACCCCAACAATGTTTTCATTAGTTTCGCTCACTCTCGAAATCAAGCATTTTACAGCAGGTTGGAGCAGCCTGTATCTCAGCACAGGAATAAGGTAGGGAAGAATTCTAAGGCTCATTTTGACTGCCTCCAGAAGTTAGATCAGATGGCAAATTGGATTTGGTGCTAGGTCTTTCCCTTTAGGTTTTACCCCAACAATGTTTTCATTAGTTTCGCTCACTCTCGAAATCAAGCATTTTACAGCAGGTTGGAGCAGCCTGTATCTCAGCACAGGAATAAGGTAGGGAAGAATTCTAAGGATCATTTTGACTGCCTCCAGAAGTTAGATCAGATGGCAAATTGGATTTGGTGCTAGGTCTTTCCCTTTAGGTTTTACCCCAACAATGTTTTCATTAGTTTCGCTCACTCTCGAAATCAAGCATTTTACAGCAGGTTGGAGCAGCCTGTATCTCAGCACAGGAATAAGGTAGGGAAGAATTCTAAGGCTCATTTTGACTGCCTCCAGAAGTTAGATCAGATGGCAAATTGGATTTGGTGCTAGGTCTTTCCCTTTAGGTTTTACCCCAACAATGTTTTCATTAGTTTCGCTCACTCTCGAAATCAAGCATTTTACAGCAGGTTGGAGCAGCCTGTATCTCAGCACAGGAATAAGGTAGGGAAGAATTCTAAGGCTCATTTTGACTGCCTCCAGAAGTTAGATCAGATGGCAAATTGGATTTGGTGCTAGGTCTTTCCCTTTAGGTTTTACCCCAACAATGTTTTCATTAGTTTCGCTCACTCTCGAAATCAAGCATTTTACAGCAGGTTGGAGCAGCCTGTATCTCAGCACAGGAATAAGGTAGGGAAGAATTCTAAGGCTCATTTTGACTGCCTCCAGAAGTTAGATCAGATGGCAAATTGGATTTGGTGCTAGGTCTTTCCCTTTAGGTTTTACCCCAACAATGTTTTCATTAGTTTCGCTCACTCTCGAAATCAAGCATTTTACAGCAGGTTGGAGCAGCCTGTATCTCAGCACAGGAATAAGGTAGGGAAGAATTCTAAGGCTCATTTTGACTGCCTCCAGAAGTTAGATCAGATGGCAAATTGGATTTGGTGCTAGGTCTTTCCCTTTAGGTTTTACCCCAACAATGTTTTCATTAGTTTCGCTCACTCTCGAAATCAAGCATTTTACAGCAGGTTGGAGCAGCCTGTATCTCAGCACAGGAATAAGGTAGGGAAGAATTCTAAGGCTCATTTTGACTGCCTCCAGAAGTTAGATCAGATGGCAAATTGGATTTGGTGCTAGGCCTTTCCCTTTAGGTTTTACCCCAACAATGTTTTCATTAGTTTCGCTCACTCTCGAAATCAAGCATTTTACAGCAGGTTGGAGCAGCCTGTATCTCAGCACAGGAATAAGGTAGGGAAGAATTCTAAGGCTCATTTTGACTGCCTCCAGAAGTTAGATCAGATGGCAAATTGGATTTGGTGCTAGGTCTTTCCCTTTAGGTTTTACCCCAACAATGTTTTCATTAGTTTCGCTCACTCTTGAAATCAAGCATTTTACAGCAGGTTGGAGCAGCCTGTATCTCAGCACAGGAATAAGGTAGGGAAGAATTCTAAGGATCATTTTGACTGCCTCCAGAAGTTAGATCAGATGGCAAATTGGATTTGGTGCTAGGTCTTTCCCTTTAGGTTTTACCCCAACAATGTTTTCATTAGTTTCGCTCACTCTCGAAATCAAGCATTTTACAGCAGGTTGGAGCAGCCTGTATCTCAGCACAGGAATAAGGTAGGGAAGAATTCTAAGGATCATTTTGACTGCCTCCAGAAGTTAGATCAGATGGCAAATTGGATTTGGTGCTAGGTCTTTCCCTTTAGGTTTTACCCCAACAATGTTTTCATTAGTTTCGCTCACTCTCGAAATCAAGCATTTTACAGCAGGTTGGAGCAGCCTGTATCTCAGCACAGGAATAAGGTAGGGAAGAATTCTAAGGATCATTTTGACTGCCTCCAGAAGTTAGATCAGATGGCAAATTGGATTTGGTGCTAGGTCTTTCCCTTTAGGTTTTACCCCAACAATGTTTTCATTAGTTTCGCTCACTCTCGAAATCAAGCATTTTACAGCAGGTTGGAGCAGCCTGTATCTCAGCACAGGAATAAGGTAGGGAAGAATTCTAAGGCTCATTTTGACTGCCTCCAGAAGTTAGATCAGATGGCAAATTGGATTTGGTGCTAGGTCTTTCCCTTTAGGTTTTACCCCAACAATGTTTTCATTAGTTTCGCTCACTCTCGAAATCAAGCATTTTACAGCAGGTTGGAGCAGCCTGTATCTCAGCACAGGAATAAGGTAGGGAAGAATTCTAAGGCTCATTTTGACTGCCTCCAGAAGTTAGATCAGATGGCAAATTGGATTTGGTGCTAGGTCTTTCCCTTTAGGTTTTACCCCAACAATGTTTTCATTAGTTTCGCTCACTCTCGAAATCAAGCATTTTACAGCAGGTTGGAGCAGCCTGTATCTCAGCACAGGAATAAGGTAGGGAAGAATTCTAAGGATCATTTTGACTGCCTCCAGAAGTTAGATCAGATGGCAAATTGGATTTGGTGCTAGGTCTTTCCCTTTAGGTTTTACCCCAACAATGTTTTCATTAGTTTCGCTCACTCTCGAAATCAAGCATTTTACAGCAGGTTGGAGCAGCCTGTATCTCAGCACAGGAATAAGGTAGGGAAGAATTCTAAGGATCATTTTGACTGCCTCCAGAAGTTAGATCAGATGGCAAATTGGATTTGGTGCTAGGTCTTTCCCTTTAGGTTTTACCCCAACAATGTTTTCATTAGTTTCGCTCACTCTCGAAATCAAGCATTTTACAGCAGGTTGGAGCAGCCTGTATCTCAGCACAGGAATAAGGTAGGGAAGAATTCTAAGGCTCATTTTGACTGCCTCCAGAAGTTAGATCAGATGGCAAATTGGATTTGGTGCTAGGTCTTTCCCTTTAGGTTTTACCCCAACAATGTTTTCATTAGTTTCGCTCACTCTCGAAATCAAGCATTTTACAGCAGGTTGGAGCAGCCTGTATCTCAGCACAGGAATAAGGTAGGGAAGAATTCTAAGGATCATTTTGACTGCCTCCAGAAGTTAGATCAGATGGCAAATTGGATTTGGTGCTAGGTCTTTCCCTTTAGGTTTTACCCCAACAATGTTTTCATTAGTTTCGCTCACTCTCGAAATCAAGCATTTTACAGCAGGTTGGAGCAGCCTGTATCTCAGCACAGGAATAAGGTAGGGAAGAATTCTAAGGCTCATTTTGACTGCCTCCAGAAGTTAGATCAGATGGCAAATTGGATTTGGTGCTAGGTCTTTCCCTTTAGGTTTTACCCCAACAATGTTTTCATTAGTTTCGCTCACTATCGAAATCAAGCATTTTACAGCAGGTTGGAGCAGCCTGTATCTCAGCACAGGAATAAGGTAGGGAAGAATTCAAATGCTCATTTTGACTGCCTCCAGAAGTTAGATCAGATGGCAAATTGGATTTGGTGCTAGGTCTTTCCCTTTAGGTTTTACCCCAACAATGTTTTCATTAGTTTCGCTCACTCTCGAAATCAAGCTTTTTACAGCAGGTTGGAGCAGCCTGTATCTCAGCACAGGAATAAGGTAGGGAAGAATTCTAAGGATCATTTTGACTGCCTCCAGAAGTTAGATCAGATGGCAAATTGGATTTGGTGCTAGGTCTTTCCCTTTAGGTTTTACCCCAACAATGTTTTCATTAGTTTCGCTCACTCTCGAAATCAAGCATTTTACAGCAGGTTGGAGCAGCCTGTATCTCAGCACAGGAATAAGGTAGGGAAGAATTCTAAGGCTCATTTTGACTGCCTCCAGAAGTTAGATCAGATGGCAAATTGGATTTGGTGCTAGGTCTTTCCCTTTAGGTTTTACCCCAACAATGTTTTCATTAGTTTCGCTCACTCTCGAAATCAAGCATTTTACAGCAGGTTGGAGCAGCCTGTATCTCAGCACAGGAATAAGGTAGGGAAGAATTCTAAGGCTCATTTTGACTGCCTCCAGAAGTTAGATCAGATGGCAAATTGGATTTGGTGCTAGGTCTTTCCCTTTAGGTTTTACCCCAACAATGTTTTCATTAGTTTCGCTCACTATCGAAATCAAGCATTTTACAGCAGGTTGGAGCAGCCTGTATCTCAGCACAGGAATAAGGTAGGGAAGAATTCAAATGCTCATTTTGACTGCCTCCAGAAGTTAGATCAGATGGCAAATTGGATTTGGTGCTAGGTCTTTCCCTTTAGGTTTTACCCCAACAATGTTTTCATTAGTTTCGCTCACTCTCGAAATCAAGCATTTTACAGCAGGTTGGAGCAGCCTGTATCTCAGCACAGGAATAAGGTAGGGAAGAATTCTAAGGATCATTTTGACTGCCTCCAGAAGTTAGATCAGATGGCAAATTGGATTTGGTGCTAGGTCTTTCCCTTTAGGTTTTACCCCAACAATGTTTTCATTAGTTTCGCTCACTCTCGAAATCAAGCATTTTACAGCAGGTTGGAGCAGCCTGTATCTCAGCACAGGAATAAGGTAGGGAAGAATTCTAAGGCTCATTTTGACTGCCTCCAGAAGTTAGATCAGATGGCAAATTGGATTTGGTGCTAGGTCTTTCCCTTTAGGTTTTACCCCAACAATGTTTTCATTAGTTTCGCTCACTCTCGAAATCAAGCATTTTACAGCAGGTTGGAGCAGCCTGTATCTCAGCACAGGAATAAGGTAGGGAAGAATTCTAAGGATCATTTTGACTGCCTCCAGAAGTTAGATCAGATGGCAAATTGGATTTGGTGCTAGGTCTTTCCCTTTAGGTTTTACCCCAACAATGTTTTCATTAGTTTCGCTCACTCTCGAAATCAAGCATTTTACAGCAGGTTGGAGCAGCCTGTATCTCAGCACAGGAATAAGGTAGGGAAGAATTCTAAGGATCATTTTGACTGCCTCCAGAAGTTAGATCAGATGGCAAATTGGATTTGGTGCTAGGTCTTTCCCTTTAGGTTTTACCCCAACAATGTTTTCATTAGTTTCGCTCACTCTCGAAATCAAGCATTTTACAGCAGGTTGGAGCAGCCTGTATCTCAGCACAGGAATAAGGTAGGGAAGAATTCTAAGGCTCATTTTGACTGCCTCCAGAAGTTAGATCAGATGGCAAATTGGATTTGGTGCTAGGTCTTTCCCTTTAGGTTTTACCCCAACAATGTTTTCATTAGTTTCGCTCACTCTTGAAATCAAGCATTTTACAGCAGGTTGGAGCAGCCTGTATCTCAGCACAGGAATAAGGTAGGGAAGAATTCTAAGGATCATTTTGACTGCCTCCAGAAGTTAGATCAGATGGCAAATTGGATTTGGTGCTAGGTCTTTCCCTTTAGGTTTTACCCCAACAATGTTTTCATTAGTTTCGCTCACTCTCGAAATCAAGCATTTTACAGCAGGTTGGAGCAGCCTGTATCTCAGCACAGGAATAAGGTAGGGAAGAATTCTAAGGATCATTTTGACTGCCTCCAGAAGTTAGATCAGATGGCAAATTGGATTTGGTGCTAGGTCTTTCCCTTTAGGTTTTACCCCAACAATGTTTTCATTAGTTTCGCTCACTCTCGAAATCAAGCATTTTACAGCAGGTTGGAGCAGCCTGTATCTCAGCACAGGAATAAGGTAGGGAAGAATTCTAAGGCTCATTTTGACTGCCTCCAGAAGTTAGATCAGATGGCAAATTGGATTTGGTGCTAGGTCTTTCCCTTTAGGTTTTACCCCAACAATGTTTTCATTAGTTTCGCTCACTCTCGAAATCAAGCATTTTACAGCAGGTTGGAGCAGCCTGTATCTCAGCACAGGAATAAGGTAGGGAAGAATTCTAAGGATCATTTTGACTGCCTCCAGAAGTTAGATCAGATGGCAAATTGGATTTGGTGCTAGGTCTTTCCCTTTAGGTTTTACCCCAACAATGTTTTCATTAGTTTCGCTCACTCTCGAAATCAAGCATTTTACAGCAGGTTGGAGCAGCCTGTATCTCAGCACAGGAATAAGGTAGGGAAGAATTCAAATGCTCATTTTGACGGCCTCCAGAAGTTAGATCAGATGGCAAATTGGATTTGGTGCTAGGTCTTTCCCTTTAGGTTTTACCCCAACAATGTTTTCATTAGTTTCGCTCACTCTCGAAATCAAGCATTTTACAGCAGGTTGGAGCAGCCTGTATCTCAGCACAGGAATAAGGTAGGGAAGAATTCTAAGGCTCATTTTGACTGCCTCCAGAAGTTAGATCAGATGGCAAATTGGATTTGGTGCTAGGTCTTTCCCTTTAGGTTTTACCCCAACAATGTTTTCATTAGTTTCGCTCACTCTCGAAATCAAGCATTTTACAGCAGGTTGGAGCAGCCTGTATCTCAGCACAGGAATAAGGTAGGGAAGAATTCTAAGGCTCATTTTGACTGCCTCCAGAAGTTAGATCAGATGGCAAATTGGATTTGGTGCTAGGTCTTTCCCTTTAGGTTTTACCCCAACAATGTTTTCATTAGTTTCGCTCACTCTCGAAATCAAGCATTTTACAGCAGGTTGGAGCAGCCTGTATCTCAGCACAGGAATAAGGTAGGGAAGAATTCTAAGGCTCATTTTGACTGCCTCCAGAAGTTAGATCAGATGGCAAATTGGATTTGGTGCTAGGTCTTTCCCTTTAGGTTTTACCCCAACAATGTTTTCATTAGTTTCGCTCACTCTCGAAATCAAGCATTTTACAGCAGGTTGGAGCAGCCTGTATCTCAGCACAGGAATAAGGTAGGGAAGAATTCTAAGGCTCATTTTGACTGCCTCCAGAAGTTAGATCAGATGGCAAATTGGATTTGGTGCTAGGTCTTTCCCTTTAGGTTTTACCCCAACAATGTTTTCATTAGTTTCGCTCACTCTCGAAATCAAGCATTTTACAGCAGGTTGGAGCAGCCTGTATCTCAGCACAGGAATAAGGTAGGGAAGAATTCAAATGCTCATTTTGACTGCCTCCAGAAGTTAGATCAGATGGCAAATTGGATTTGGTGCTAGGTCTTTCCCTTTAGGTTTTACCCCAACAATGTTTTCATTAGTTTCGCTCACTCTCGAAATCAAGCATTTTACAGCAGGTTGGAGCAGCCTGTATCTCAGCACAGGAATAAGGTAGGGAAGAATTCTAAGGCTCATTTTGACTGCCTCCAGAAGTTAGATCAGATGGCAAATTGGATTTGGTGCTAGGTCTTTCCCTTTAGGTTTTACCCCAACAATGTTTTCATTAGTTTCGCTCACTCTCGAAATCAAGCATTTTACAGCAGGTTGGAGCAGCCTGTATCTCAGCACAGGAATAAGGTAGGGAAGAATTCTAAGGCTCATTTTGACTGCCTCCAGAAGTTAGATCAGATGGCAAATTGGATTTGGTGCTAGGTCTTTCCCTTTAGGTTTTACCCCAACAATGTTTTCATTAGTTTCGCTCACTCTCGAAATCAAGCATTTTACAGCAGGTTGGAGCAGCCTGTATCTCAGCACAGGAATAAGGTAGGGAAGAATTCTAAGGCTCATTTTGACTGCCTCCAGAAGTTAGATCAGATGGCAAATTGGATTTGGTGCTAGGTCTTTCCCTTTAGGTTTTACCCCAACAATGTTTTCATTAGTTTCGCTCACTCTCGAAATCAAGCATTTTACAGCAGGTTGGAGCAGCCTGTATCTCAGCACAGGAATAAGGTAGGGAAGAATTCTAAGGCTCATTTTGACTGCCTCCAGAAGTTAGATCAGATGGCAAATTGGATTTGGTGCTAGGTCTTTCCCTTTAGGTTTTACCCCAACAATGTTTTCATTAGTTTCGCTCACTCTCGAAATCAAGCATTTTACAGCAGGTTGGAGCAGCCTGTATCTCAGCACAGGAATAAGGTAGGGAAGAATTCTAAGGATCATTTTGACTGCCTCCAGAAGTTAGATCAGATGGCAAATTGGATTTGGTGCTAGGTCTTTCCCTTTAGGTTTTACCCCAACAATGTTTTCATTAGTTTCGCTCACTCTCGAAATCAAGCATTTTACAGCAGGTTGGAGCAGCCTGTATCTCAGCACAGGAATAAGGTAGGGAAGAATTCTAAGGCTCATTTTGACTGCCTCCAGAAGTTAGATCAGATGGCAAATTGGATTTGGTGCTAGGTCTTTCCCTTTAGGTTTTACCCCAACAATGTTTTCATTAGTTTCGCTCACTCTCGAAATCAAGCATTTTACAGCAGGTTGGAGCAGCCTGTATCTCAGCACAGGAATAAGGTAGGGAAGAATTCTAAGGATCATTTTGACTGCCTCCAGAAGTTAGATCAGATGGCAAATTGGATTTGGTGCTAGGTCTTTCCCTTTAGGTTTTACCCCAACAATGTTTTCATTAGTTTCGCTCACTCTCGAAATCAAGCATTTTACAGCAGGTTGGAGCAGCCTGTATCTCAGCACAGGAATAAGGTAGGGAAGAATTCTAAGGATCATTTTGACTGCCTCCAGAAGTTAGATCAGATGGCAAATTGGATTTGGTGCTAGGTCTTTCCCTTTAGGTTTTACCCCAACAATGTTTTCATTAGTTTCGCTCACTCTCGAAATCAAGCATTTTACAGCAGGTTGGAGCAGCCTGTATCTCAGCACAGGAATAAGGTAGGGAAGAATTCTAAGGATCATTTTGACTGCCTCCAGAAGTTAGATCAGATGGCAAATTGGATTTGGTGCTAGGTCTTTCCCTTTAGGTTTTACCCCAACAATGTTTTCATTAGTTTCGCTCACTCTCGAAATCAAGCATTTTACAGCAGGTTGGAGCAGCCTGTATCTCAGCACAGGAATAAGGTAGGGAAGAATTCTAAGGCTCATTTTGACTGCCTCCAGAAGTTAGATCAGATGGCAAATTGGATTTGGTGCTAGGTCTTTCCCTTTAGGTTTTACCCCAACAATGTTTTCATTAGTTTCGCTCACTATCGAAATCAAGCATTTTACAGCAGGTTGGAGCAGCCTGTATCTCAGCACAGGAATAAGGTAGGGAAGAATTCAAATGCTCATTTTGACTGCCTCCAGAAGTTAGATCAGATGGCAAATTGGATTTGGTGCTAGGTCTTTCCCTTTAGGTTTTACCCCAACAATGTTTTCATTAGTTTCGCTCACTCTCGAAATCAAGCATTTTACAGCAGGTTGGAGCAGCCTGTATCTCAGCACAGGAATAAGGTAGGGAAGAATTCTAAGGATCATTTT
>NW_027145130.1:0-27481 GCF_026170545.1 Melanerpes formicivorus | reverse complement strand
CTGGGGCCAGGCTGGGGCTGGGGCTGGGCTGAGGGTAGGGCTGGGGCAGGGCTGGGGCTGGGGCTGGGCTGGGGCTGGGTCCAGGGCTGTGGCTGGGCTGTGGGTGGAGCTGGGCTGGGGCTGAGGGTGGGGTTGGGGCTGGGCTAGGGCTTGGCTGGGGCCGGGGCTGCGACTGGGGCTGGGTCCAGGGCTGGGGCTGGGCTGTGGCTGGGGCTGGGCTGGGGCAGTGCTGGGGCTGGGGCTGGGGCTGGGCTGGGGCTGGGTCCAGGGCTGGGGCTGGGCTGTGGGTGGAGCTGGGCTGGGGCTGAGGGTGGGGTTGGGGCTGGGCTAGGGCTGGGCTGGGTCCGGGGCTGCGACTGAGGCTGGGTCCAGGGCTGGGACTGGGCTGTGGCTAGGGCTGGGCCGGGGCAGGGCTGGGGCAGGGGCTGGGCTGGGGCTGGGCAGCGGATGAGGCTGGGGTGGGGCTGGGGCTGGGTTCGGTGCAGGGCTAGGGCTGGGGCTGGGGCTGGGGCTGGGTCTGGGGCTGGGCAGGGCTGGGGCTGGGCATGGACCGGGACTGGGCAGGGGTAAAGCTGGGGCAGGGGCTGGGCTGGGGACGAGGGTGGGGCAGGGCTGTGGCTGGGCATGGACTGGGATTGGGTAGGGGTAGGGCCGGGGCTGGGGTTGGGCTTGGGCTGGGTCTGGGGCTGGGCTAGGGCTGGGGCTGGGTCCAGGGCTGGGGCAGGGCTGTGGCTGGGGCTGGGGCTGGGCTGGGGCTAGGTCCAGGGCTGTGGCTGGACTGTGGCTAAAGCTGGGGTGGGGCTGAGGGTGGGGCTGGGGCTGGGCTAGGGCTGGGCTGGGGCTGGGATAGGGCTGTGCTGGGGCCGGGGCTGGAATTGGGGCTGGGTCCAGGACTGGGGCTGGGCTGGGTCTGGGTCCATAGCAGGGGCTGTGCTGGGGCTGGGGCTGGGCAGGGGCAAGGCTGGGGCAGGGGCAGGGCGGGGGCTGTGGATGGGCTGTGGCTGGAGCTGGGCTGGGGCCGGGGATGGGGCCGTGAGTGGGGCTTGGCTGGGGCCGGGGCTGGGGCTGGGGCAGGGACTGGGAGAGGGCTGGGGCTGGGGCTGGGTCCAGGGCTGGGGCTGGGCGGTGGCTGGGGCTGGGCTGGGGCAGGGCTTTGGATGGGGCTGGGGCTGGGCTGGGGGCAGGGCTGGGGCTGGGGCTGGGCTGGGCTGGGGGAACGGATGGGGCAGGGGCTGGGGCTGGGGCTTGGGCTGGGGAAGGTCTGGGCCTGGACTGGGGATGAGGCTGGGGTGGGGCTGGGGCTGGGTCCAGGGCAGGGCTGGGGCTGGGGCTGGGGCTGGGCTGGGGTAGGGCTGTGGCAGGGCTGGGGCTGGGGCTGGGTCCAGGATGGGGCTGGGGCTGGGCAGGGGCAGGTCTGGGGCTGGGCGGTGGCTGGGGCTGGGCTGGGGCTGAGGCTGTGTCCAAGGTGGGGCTGTGGCCGGGGCTGGGGCAGGACTGGGGCCGGGCTGGGGCTGGGGCTGGGTCCAGGGCAGGGGCTGGACTGGGGTTGGGGCTAGGCTGGGGCAGGGCTGGGGCAGGGCTGGGGCTGGGGCTGGGTCCAAGGTGGGGCTGGGGCCGGGGCTGGGGCAGGGACTGGGGCCGGGCTGGGGCTGGGGCTGGGCTGAGGGTCGGGCTGGGGCAGGGCTGGGAATGGGGCTGGGCTGGGGCTGGGTCCAGGGCTGTGGCTGGGCTGTGGGTGGAGCTGGGCTGGGGCTGAGGGTGAGGTTGGGGCTGGGCTAGGGCTGGGCTGGGGCCGGGGCTGCGACTGGGGCTGGGTCCAGGGCTGGGGCTGGGCTGTGGGTGGAGCTGGGCTGGGGCAGTGCTGGGGCTGGGGCTGGGGCTGGGTCCAGGGCTGTGTCTGGGCTGGGGCTGGGGCTGGGCTGGGGCTGAGGGGTGGGGCTGGGGCTGGGCTAGGGCTGGGCTGGGGCCGGGGCTGCGACTGAGGATGGGTCCAGGGCTGGGACTGGGCTGGGGCTGGAGCTGGGCTGGGGCTGAGGGTGGGGTTGGGGCTGGGCTATGGCTGGGCTGGGGCCGGGGCTGCGACTGGGGCTGGGTCCAGGGCTGGGGCTGGGCTGGGGCTGGGGCTGGGCTGGGGCTGAGGGTGGGGCTGGGGCTGGGCTAGGGCTGGGCTGGGGCCGGGGCTGCGACTGAGGATGGGTCCAGGGCTGGGACTGGGCTGTGGCTAGGGCTGGGCCGGGGCAGGGCTGGGGCAGGGGCTGGGCTGGGGCTGGGCAGCGGATGAGGCTGGGGTGGGGCTGGGGCTGGGTTGGGTGCAGGGCTAGGGCTGGGGCTGGGTCTGGGGCTGGGCAGGGCTGGGGCTGGGCATGGACAGGGACTGGGCAGTGGTAAAGCTGGGGCAGGGTCTGGGCTGGGGACGAGGGTGGGGCAGGGCTGTGGCTGGGCATGGACTGGGATTGGGTAGGGGTAGGGCCGGGGCTGGGGTTGGGCTGGGGCTGGGTCTGGGTCTGGGCTAGGGCTGGGGCTGGGTCCAGGGCTGGGGCAGGGCAGTGGCTGTGGCTGTGGCTGGGCTAGGGCTGGGCTGGGGCTGGGCTAGGGCTGTGCTGGGGCCGGGGCTGGAACTGGGGCTGGGTCCAGGACTGGGGCTGGGCTGGGTCTGGGTCCACAGCAGGGGCTGTGCTGGGGCTGGGGCTGGGCTGGGGCAGGGCTGGGGCAGGGGCAGGGCGGGGGCTGTGGATGGGCTGTGGCTGGAGCTGGGCTGGGGCCGGGGCTGCGACTGGGGCTGGGTCCGGGGCTGGGTCCAGGGCTGGGGCTGGGCTGTGGGTGGAGCTGGGCTGGGGCAGTGCTGGGGCTGGGGCTGGGGTTGGGGCTGGGCTGGGGCTGGGTCCAGGGCTGTGGCTGGGCTGGGGCTGGGGCTGGGCTGGGGCTGAGGGTGGGGCTGGGGCTGGGGCAGTGCTGGGGCTGGGGCTGGGGCTGGGGGCTGGGGCTGGGGCTGGGGCCAGGCTGGGGCTGGGTTCGGTGCAGGGCTGGGGCAGGGCGGGGGCTACGGCTGGGCTGGGACCAGGGATGGGTCCGGGGGTGGGGCTGGGGCTGGGTCCATAGCTGGGCTGGGCTGGAGCTGGGACTGGGGCAGGGCTAGGGCTGGGCTGGTTCTGGGCTGGGGGCAAGGATGGGGTTTGGGCTGGGGTTGGGCCAGGGCTTGGGCTGGGCTGGGACCGGGGCTGGGCTGGGGTAGGGCTGGCACAGGGCTGGGGCTGGGGCTGGGGCTGGGGCAGGGACTGGGGCAGGGCTATGGCTGGGGCTGGGCTGGGGCCGAGTCTGGGTCCGGGGCTGGGTCTGGGGCCGGGGCAGGGCTGGGGCAGGGCTGGAACTGGGGCTGGGCTGGGGGCAAGGTTGGGGCTGGGGCTGGGCTGGGTGGCGAGGGTGGGGCTGGGGCTGGGGCTGCGGACAGGGCTGGGGCTAGGGCTGAGGTAGGGGTAGGGCTGGGGCTGGATTGGGGCCAGGGCTGGGGCAGGACTAGGCTTGAGGCTGGGCCTTGGGCTGGGGCTGGGGCTGGAACGAAGGCATGGGCAGGGCTGGGGCTGGGGCTGGAGCCAGGGTGGGGCTGGGGCTGGGTAGGAGCAGGTCTGGGGCTGGGCGGTGGCTGGGGCTGGGCTGAGGGTAGGGCTGGGGCAGGGCTGGGGCTGGGACTGTGTCCAGGGTGGGGCTGGGGCTGGGCAGGGGCAGGTCTGGGGCTGGGCGGTGGCTGGGGCTGGGCTGGGGCTGAGGCTGTGTCCAAGGTGGGGCTGTGGCCGTTGCTGGGGCAGGACTGGGGCCGGGCTGGGGCTGGGGCTGGGTCCAGGGCAGGGGCTGTACTGGGGCTGGTGCTGGGCTAGGGCTGGGCTGGGGCTGGGCTAGGGCTGTGCTGGGGCCGGGGCTGGAATTGGGGCTGGGTCCAGGACTGGGGCTGGGCTGGGTCTGGGTCCACAGCAGGGGCTGTGCTGGGGCTGGGGCTGGGCAGGGGCAAGGCTGGGGCAGGGGCAGGGCAGGGGCTGTGGATGGGCTGTGGCTGGAGCTGGGCTGGGGCCGGGGATGGGGCCGTGAGTGGGGCTTGGCTGGGGCCGGGGCTGGGGCTGGGGCAGGGACTGGGAGAGGGCTGGGGCTGGGGCTGGGTCCAGGGCTGGGGCTGGGCGGTGGCTGGGGCTGGGCTGGGGCAGGGCTTTGGCTGGGGCTGGGGCTGGGCTGGGGGCAGGGCTGGGGCTGGGGCTGGGGGCAGGGCTTGGGCTGGGGCTGGGCTGGGCTGGGGGAACGGATGGGGCTGGGGCTGGGGCTGGGGCTTGGGCTGGGGAAGGTCTGGGCCTGGACTGTGGATGAGGCTGGGGTGGGGCTGGTGCTGGGGCTGGGTCCAGGGTGGGGCTGGGGCTGGGCAGGGGCAGGTCTGGGGCTGGGCGGTGGCTGGGGCTGGGCTCAGGGTAGGGCTGGGGCAGGGCTGGGGCTGGGGCTGTGTCCAGGGTGGGGCTGGGGCTGGGCAGGGGCAGGTCTGGGGCTGGGCGGTGGCTGGGGCTGGGCTGAGGGTAGGGCTGGGGCAGGGCTGGGGAATGGGGCTGGGCTGGGGCTGGGTCCAGGGCTGTGTCTGGGCTGTGGGTGGAGCTGGGCTGGGGCTGAGGGTGGGGTTGGGGCTGGGCTAGGGCTGGGCTGGGGCCGGGGCTGCGACTGGGGCTGGGTCCAGAGCTGGGGCTGGGCTGGGGCTGGGGCTGGGCTGGGGCAGTGCTGGGGCTGGGGCTGGGGCTGGGCTGGGGCTGGGTCCAGGGCTGGGGCTGGGCTGTGGGTGGAGCTGGGCTGGGGCTGAGGGTGGGGCTGGGGCTGGGCTAGGGCTGGGCTGGGGCCGGGGCTGCGACTGAGGCTGGGTCCAGGGCTGGGACTGGGCTGTGGCTAGGGGCTGGGCCGGGGCAGGGCTGGGGCAGGGGCTGGGCTGGGGCTGGGCAGCAGATGAGGCTGGGGTGGGGCTGGGGCTGGGTTCGGTGCAGGGCTAGGGCTGGGGCTGGGTCTGGGGCTGGGCAGGGCTGGGGCTGGGCATGGACCGGGACTGGGGCAGGTGTAAAGCTGGGGCAGGGCTGTGGCTGGGCATGGACTGGGATTGGGTAGGGGTAGGGCCGGGGCTGGGGTTGGGCTGGGGCTGGGGTCTGGGGCTGGGCTAGGGCTGGGGCTGGGACCAGGGCTGGGGCAGGGCTGTGACTGGGGCTGGGGCTGGGCTGGGGCTAGGCTGGGGCAGGGCTGGGGCAGGGCTGGGGCTGGGGCTGGGTCCAAGGTGGGGCTGGGGCCGGGGCTGGGGCAGGACTGGGGCCGGGCTGGGGATGGGGCTGGGCTGAGGGTAGGGCTGGGGTAGGGCTGGGAATGGGGCTGGGCTGGGGCTGGGTCCAGGGCTGTGGCTGGGCTGTGGGTGGAGCTGGGCTGGGGCTGAGGGTGGGGGTTGGGGCTGGGCTAGGGCTGGTCTGGGGCCGGGGCTGCGACTGGGGCTGGGTCCAGGGCTGGGGCTGGGCTGTGGGTGGAGCTGGGCTGGGGCAGTGCTGGGGCTGGGGCTGGGGCTGGGTCCAGGGCTGTGGCTGGGCTGGGGCTGGGGCTGGGCTGGGGCTGAGGGTGGGGGGTGGGGCTGGGGCTGGGCTAGGGCTGGGCTGGGGCCGGGGCTGCGACTGAGGATGGGTCCAGGGCTGGGACTGGGCTGTGGTTAGGCTGGGCCGGGGCAGGGCTGGGGCAGGGGCTGGGCTGGGGCTGGGCAGCAGATGAGGCTGGGGTGGGGCTGGGGCTGGGTTCGGTGCAGGGCTAGGGCTGGGGCTGGGGCTGGGGCTGGGCAGGGCTGGGGCTGGGCATGGACCGGGACTGGGCCGTGGTAAAGCTGGGGGAGGGGCTGGGCTGGGGACGAGGTTGGGGCAGGGCTGGGGCTGGGCATGGACTGGGATTGGGTAGGGGTAGGGCCGGGGCTGGGGTTGGGCTTGGGCTGGGTCTGGGTCTGGGCTAGGGCTGGGGCTGGGTCCGGGGCTGGGGCAGGGCTGTGGCTGTGGCTGGGGCTGGGCTAGGGCTGGGCTGGGGCTGGGCTAGGGCTGGGCTGGGGCCGGGGCTGGAACTGGGGCTGGGTCCAGGACTGGGGCTGGGCTGGGTCTGGGTTCACAGCAGGGGCTGTGCTGGGGCTGGGGCTGGGCTGGGGCAGGGCTGGGGCAGGGGCAGGGCGGGGGCTGTGGATGGGCTGTGGCTGGAGCTGGGCTGGGGCCGGGGCTGCGACTGGGGCTGGGTCCAGGGCTGGGGCTGGGCTGTGGGTGGAGCTGGGCTGGGGCAGTGCTGGGGCTGGGGCTGGGGCTGGGGCTGGGCTGGGGCTGGGTCCAGGGCTGTGGCTGGGCTGGGGCTGGGGCTGGGCTGGGGCTGCGGGTGGGGCTGGGGCTGGGGCAGTGCTGGGGCTGGGGGCTGGGGCTGGGGCTGGGCTGGGGCTGGGTCCAGGGCTGTGGCTGGGCTGGGGCTGGGGCTGGGCTGGGGCTGAGGGTGGGGCTGGGGCTGGGCTAGGGCTGGGCTGGGGCCGGCTCTGCGACTGAGGCTGGGTCCAGGGCTGGGACTGGGCTGTGGCTAGGGCTGGGCCGGGGCAGGGCTGGGGCAGGGGCTGGGCTGGGGCCGAGGGTGGGGCTGGGGCTGGGGACAGGGCTTGGGACAGGGCTGGGGCCAGAGCTGGGGCAGGGCTGGGGCCAGGCTGGGGCTGGGTTCGGTGCAGGGCTGGGGCAGGGCGGGGGCTACGGCTGGGCTGGGACCGGGGATGGGTGCGGGGGTGGGGCTGGGGCTGGGTCCATAGCTGGGCTGGGCTGGAGCTGGGACTGGGGCAGGGCTAGGGCTGGGCTGGTTCTGGGCTGGGGGCAAGGATGGGGTTTGGGCTGGGGTTGGGCCAGGGCTTGGGCTGGGCTGGGACCGGGGCTGGGCTGGGGTAGGGCTGGCACAGGGCTGGGGCTGGGGCTGGGGCGGGGACTGGGGCAGGGCTATGGCTGGGGCTAGGCTGGGGCCGAGTCTGGGTCCGGGGCTGGGTCTGGGGCCGGGGCAGGGCTGGGGCAGGGCTGGAACTGGGGCTGGGCTGGGGGCAAGGTTGGGGCTGGGGCTGGGCTGGTGGCGAGGGTGGGGCTGGGGCTGGGGCTGCGGACAGGGCTGGGGCTAGGGCTGAGGTAGGGGTAGGGCTGGGGCTGGATTGGGGCCAGGGCTGGGGCAGGACTAGGCTTGAGGCTGGGCCTTGGGCTGGGGCTGGGTTGGCGCAGGGCTGGGGCTGGGGCTGGAACGAAGGCATGGGCAGGGCTGGGGCTGGGGCTGGAGCCAGGGCTGGGGCAGGGCTGTGGCTGGGGCTGGGGCTGGGCTGGGGCTAGGTCTAGGGCTGTGGCTGGACTGTGGCTAAAGCTGGGGTGGGGCTGAGGGTGGGGGCTGGGGCAGGTTTAGGGCTGGGCTGGGCTGGGCTAGGGCTGTGCTGGGGCCGGGGCTGGAACTGGGGGCTGGGTCCAGGACTGGGGCTGGGCTGGGTCTGGGTCCACAGCAGGGGCTGTGCTGGGGCAGGGCTGGGGCAGGGGCAGGGCGGGGGCTGTGGATGGGCTGTGGCTGGAGCTGGGCTGGGGCCGGGGATGGGCTGTGAGTGGGGCTTGGCTGGGGCCGGGGCTGGGTCTGGGGCGGGGACTGGGAGAGGGCTGGGGCTGGGGCTGGGTCCAGGGCTGGGGCTGGGCGGGTGGCTGGGGCTGGGCTGGGGCAGGGCTTTGGCTGGGGCTGGGGCTGGGCTGGGGGCAGGGCTGGGGCAGGGGCTGGGCTGGGCTGGGGGAATGGATGGGGCTGGGGCTGGGGCTGGGGCTTGGGCAGGGGAAGGTCTGGGCCTGGACTGGGGATGAGGCTGGGGTGGGGCTGGGGCTGGGTCCAGGGCAGGGCTGGGGCTGGGGCTGGGGCTAGGCTGGGGTAGGGCTGGGGCAGGGCTGAAGCTGGGCTGGGTTCAGGGTGGGGCTGGGGCTGGGCAGGGGCAGGTCTGGGGCTGGGCGGTGGCTGGGGCTGGGCTGAGGGTAGGGCTGGGGCAGGGCTGAGGCTGGGGCTGGGTCCAGGGTGGGGCTGGGGCTGGGCAGGGGCAGGTCTGGGGCTGGGCGGTGGCTGGGGCTGGGCTGGGGCTGAGGCTGTGTCCAAGGTGGGGCTGTGGCCGGGGCTGGGGCAGGACTGGGGCCGGGCTGGGGCTGGGGGCTGGGTCCAGGGCAGGGGCTGGACTGGGGCTGGGGCTAGGCTGGGGCAGGGCTGGGGCTGGGCTGGGGCTGGGGCTGGGTCCAAGGTGGGGCTGGGGCCGGGCTGGGGCTGGGGCTGGGTCCAGGGCAGGGGCTGGACTGGGGCTGGGACTAGGCTGGGGCAGGGCTGGGGCTGGGCTGGGGCTGGGGCTGGGTCCAAGGTGGGGCTGGGGCCGGGGCTGGGGCAGGACTGGGGCCGGGCTGGGGCTGGGGCTGGGCTGAGGGTAGGGCTGGGGCTGGGCTCTGACTGGGGCTGGGCTGGGGCAGGACTGGGGCTGGGGCTGGGGCTGGGCTGGGGCTGGGTCCAGGGCTGGGGCTGTACTGTGGCTGGAGCTGGGCTGTGGCTGGGGCTGGGCTGGAACCAAGGCATGGGCAGGGCTGGGGCTGGGGCTGGAGCCAGGGGTGTGGCTGGAGCCAGGGCTGGGGACAGGGCTGGGGCCACGCTGGGTCTGGGGCTGGGCTGAGGGCAGGGCTGGGGTTGGAGGCTGGGATGGGGCAAGACTGGGACTGGGGCAGGGGCACGGGCCGAGGCTGGGGACAGGGCTAGGCGTGGATCTAGGGCTGGGGCTGGGGCCAGGCTGGGGCTGGGTTCGGCTCAGGGCTGGGGCTTGGTCCAGGGCTGGGGCTGGGCTGAGGGCAGGGCTGGGCTAGGCCTGGGGCTGGGGCAGGGCTAGGTTAGGGCTGGGCTGAGGCCGGGGCTGGGTCTGGGCCTGGGGCTGGGCTGAGGGCAGGGCTGGGCTAGGGCAGGGGCTGGGTAAGGGCTGGGGCCGGGCTGGGGTTGGGGCTTTGGCTGGGGCAGTGCTGGGGCTGGTCTGAGGCTGGGCTGGGACCAGGACCGGGCTGGGGCAGGGACTGGGGCAGGGTTTGGGCTGGGGCTGGGGCTGGGGCTGGGATGGGGCATGGCTGGGGCTGGGGCTGGACTGGGGGCAGGAATGGGGATGGGGCTGGGGCTGGGGCTGGGGCTTGGGCTGGGGCAGGGCTGGGGCTGGGCAGCGGATGAGGCTGGGGTGGGGCTGGGGCTGGGGCTGGGTCCAGGGCAGGGGCTGGACTGGGGCTGGGGCTAGGCTGGGGCAGGGCTGGGGCAGGGCTGGGGCTGGGGCTGGGTCCAAGGTGGGGCTGGGGCCGGGGCTGGGGCAGGACTGGGGCCAGGCTGCGGCTGGGGCTGGGCTGAGGGTAGGGCTGGGGCAGGGCTTGGGCTGGGGCTGGGCTGGGGCTGGGTCCAGGGCTGTGGCTGGGCTGTGGGTGGAGCTGGGCTGGGGCTGAGGGTGGGGTTGGGGCTGGGCTAGGGCTGGGCTGGGGCCGGGGCTGCGACTGGGGCTGGGTCCAGGGCTGGGGCTGGGCTGTGGCTGGGGCTGGGCTGGGGCAGTGCTGGGGCTGGGGCTGGGGCTGGGCTGGGGCTGGGTCCAGGGCTGGGGCCGGGCTGTGGGTGGAGCTGGGCTGGGGCTGAGGGTGGGGCTGGGGCTGGGCTAGGGCTGGGCTGGGGCCGGGGCTGCGACTGAGGCTGGGTCCAGGGCTGGGACTGGGCTGTGGCTAGGGCTGGGCCGGGGCAGGGCTGGGGCAGGGGCTGGGCTGGGGCTGGGCAGCAGATGAGGCTGGGGTGGGGCTGGGGCTGGGTTCGGTGCAGGGCTAGGGCTGGGGCTGGGTCTGGGGCTGGGCAGGGCTGGGGCTGGGCATGGACCGGGACTGGGCAGGTGTAAAGCTGGGGCAGGGCTGTGGCTGGGCATAGAGTGGGATTGAGTAGGGGTAGGGCCGGGGCTGGGGTTGGGCTGGGGCTGGGTCTGGGGCTGGGCTAGGGCTGGGGCTGGGACCAGGGCTGGGGCAGGGCTGTGACTGGGGCTGGGGCTGGGCTGGGGCTAGGCTGGGGCAGGGCTGGGGCAGGGCTGGGGCTGGGGCTGGGTCCAAGGTGGGGCTGGGGCCGGGGCTGGGGCAGGACTGGGGCCGGGCTGGGGCTGGGGCTGGGCTGAGGGTAGGGCTGGGGCAGGGCTGGGAATGGGGCTGGGCTGGGGCTGGGTCCAGGGCTGTGGCTGGGCTGTGGGTGGAGCTGGGCTGGGGCTGAGGGTGGGGTTGGGGCTGGGCTAGGGCTGGGCTGGGGCCGGGGCTGCGACTGGGGCTGGGTCCAGGGCTGGGGCTGGGCTGTGGGTGGAGCTGGGCTGGGGCAGTGCTGGGGCTGGGGCTGGGGCTGGGTCCAGGGCTGTGGCTGGGCTGGGGCTGGGGCTGGGCTGGGGCTGAGGGTGGGGCTGGGGCTGGGCTAGGGCTGGGCTGGGGCCGGGGCTGCGACTGAGGCTGGGTCCAGGGCTGGGACTGGGCTGTGGCTAGGGCTGGGCCGGGGCAGGGCTGGGGCAGGGGCTGGGCTGGGGCTGGGCAGCGGATGAGGCTGGGGTGGGGCTGGGGCTGGGTTCGGTGCAGGGCTAGGGCTGGGGCTGGGTCTGGTGCTGGGCAGGGCTGGGGCTGGGCATGGACCGAGACTGGGCCGTGGTAAAGCTGGGGCAGGGTCTGGGCTGGGGACGAGGTTGGGGCAGGGCTGTGGCTGGGCATGGACTGGGATTGGGTAGGGGTAGGGCCGGGGCTGGGGTTGGGCTTGGGCTGGGTCTGGGTCTGGGCTAGGGCTGGGGCTGGGTCCAGGGCTGGGGCAGGGCTGTGGCTGTGGCTGGGGCTGGGCTAGGGCTGGGCTGGGGCTGGGCTAGGGCTGGGCTGGGGCCGGGGCTGGAACTGGGGCTGGGTCCAGGGCTGTGGCTGGGCTGGGGCTGGGGCTGGGCTGGGGCTGCGGGTGGGGCTGGGGCTGGGGCAGTGCTGGGGCTGGGGCTGGGGCTGGGGCTGGGCTGGGGCTGGGTCCAGGGCTGTGGCTGGGCTGGGGCTGGGGCTGGGCTGGGGCTGAGGGTGGGGCTGGGGCTGGGCTAGGGCTGGGCTGGGGCCGGCTCTGCGACTGAGGCTGGGTCCAGGGCTGGGACTGGGCTGTGGCTAGGGCTGGGCCGGGGCAGGGCTGGGGCAGGGGCTGGGCTGGGGCCGAGGGTGGGGCTGGGGCTGGGGACAGGGCTTGGGACAGGGCTGGGGCCAGAGCTGGGGCAGGGCTGGGGCCAGGCTGGGGCTGGGTTCGGTGCAGGGCTGGGGCAGGGCGGGGGCTACGGCTGGGCTGGGACCGGGGATGGGTGCGGGGGTGGGGCTGGGGCTGGGTCCATAGCTGGGCTGGGCTGGAGCTGGGACTGGGGCAGGGCTAGGGCTGGGCTGGTTCTGGGCTGGGGGCAAGGATGGGGTTTGGGCTGGGGTTGGGCCAGGGCTTGGGCTGGGCTGGGACCGGGGCTGGGCTGGGGTAGGGCTGGCACAGGGCTGGGGCTGGGGCTGGGGCTGGGGCGGGGACTGGGGCAGGGCTATGGCTGGGGCTAGGCTGGGGCCGAGTCTGGGTCCGGGGCTGGGTCTGGGGCCGGGGCAGGGCTGGGGCAGGGCTGGAACTGGGGCTGGGCTGGGGGCAAGGTTGGGGCTGGGGCTGGGCTGGTGGCGAGGGTGGGGCTGGGGCTGGGGCTGCGGACAGGGCTGGGGCTAGGGCTGAGGTAGGGGTAGGGCTGGGGCTGGATTGGGGCCAGGGCTGGGGCAGGACTAGGCTTGAGGCTGGGCCTTGGGCTGGGGCTGGGTTGGCGCAGGGCTGGGGCTGGGGCTGGAACGAAGGCATGGGCAGGGCTGGGGCTGGGGCTGGAGCCAGGGCTGGGGCAGGGCTGTGGCTGGGGCTGGGGCTGGGCTGGGGCTAGGTCTAGGGCTGTGGCTGGACTGTGGCTAAAGCTGGGGTGGGGCTGAGGGTGGGGCTGGGGCAGGGTTAGGGCTGGGCTGGGGCTGGGCTAGGGCTGTGCTGGGGCCGGGGCTGGAACTGGGGCTGGGTCCAGGACTGGGGCTGGGCTGGGTCTGGGTCCACAGCAGGGGCTGTGCTGGGGCAGGGCTGGGGCAGGGGCAGGGCGGGGGCTGTGGCTGGGCTGTGGCTGGAGCTGGGCTGGGGTCGGGGATGGGGCCGTGAGTGGGGCTTGGCTGGGGCCGGGGCTGGGGCTGGGGCGGGGACTGGGAGAGGGCTGGGGCTGGGGCTGGGTCCAGGGCTGGGGCTGGGCGGTGGCTGGGGCTGGGCTGGGGCAGGGCTTTGGCTGGGGCTGGGGCTGGGCTGGGGGCAGGGCTGGGGCTGGGGCTGGGCTGGGCTGGGGGAATGGATGGGGCTGGGGCTGGGGCTGGGGCTTGGGCAGGGGAAGGTCTGGGCCTGGACTGGGGATGAGGCTGGGGTGGGGCTGGGGCTAGGTCCAGGGCAGGGCTGGGGCTGGGGCTGGGGCTAGGCTGGGGTAGGGCTGGGGCAGGGCTGAAGCTGGGCTGGGTCCAGGGTGGGGCTGGGGCTGGGCAGGGGCAGGTCTGGGGCTGGGCGGTGGCTGGGGCTGGGCTGAGGGTAGGGCTGGGGCAGGGCTGGGGCTGGGGCTGGGTCCAGGGTGGGGCTGGGGCTGGGCAGGGGCAGGTCTGGGGCTGGGCGGTGGCTGGGGCTGGGCTGGGGCTGAGGCTGTGTCCAAGGTGGGGCTGTGGCCGGGGCTGGGGCAGGACTGGGGCCGGGCTGGGGCTGGGGCTGGGTCCAGGGCAGGGGCTGGACTGGGGCTGGGGCTAGGCTGGGGCAGGGCTGGGGCTGGGCTGGGGCTGGGGCTGGGTCCAAGGTGGGGCTGGGGCCGGGCTGGGGCTGGGGCTGGGTCCAGGGCAGGGGCTGGACTGGGGCTGGGACTAGGCTGGGGCAGGGCTGGGGCTGGGCTGGGGCTGGGGCTGGGTCCAAGGTGGGGCTGGGGCCGGGGCTGGGGCAGGACTGGGGCCGGGCTGGGGCTGGGGCTGGGCTGAATGTAGGGCTGGGGCTGGGCTCTGACTGGGGCTGGGCTGGGGCAGGACTGGGGCTGGGGCTGGGGCTGGGCTGGGGCTGGGTCCAGGGCTGGGGCTGTGCTGTGGCTGGAGCTGGGCTGTGGCTGGGGCTGGGCTGGAACCAAGGCATGGGCAGGGCTGGGGCTGGGGCTGGAGCCAGGGGTGTGGCTGGAGCCAGGGATGGGGACAGGGCTGGGGCCACGCTGGGTCTGGGGCTGGGCTGAGGGCAGGGCTGGGGTTGGAGGCTGGGATGGGGCAAGACTGGGACTGGGGCAGGGGCACGGGCCGAGGCTGGGGACAGGGCTAGGCGTGGATCTAGGGCTGGGGCTGGGGCCAGGCTGGGGCTGGGTTCGGCTCAGGGCTGGGGCTTGGTCCAGGGCTGGGGCTGGGCTGAGGGCAGGGCTGGGCTAGGCCTGGGGCTGGGGCAGGGCTAGGTTAGGGCTGGGCTGAGGCCGGGGCTGGGTCTGGGCCTGGGGCTGGGCTGAGGGCAGGGCTGGGCTAGGGCAGGGGCTGGGTAAGGGCTGGGGCCGGGCTGGGGTTGGGGCTTTGGCTGGGGCAGTGCTGGGGCTGGTCTGAGGCTGGGCTGGGACCAGGACCGGGCTGGGGCAGGGACTGGGGCAGGGTTTGGGCTGGGGCTGGGGCTGGGGCTGGGATGGGGCATGGCTGGGGCTGGGGCTGGACTGGGGGCAGGAATGGGGATGGGGCTGGGGCTGGGGCTGGGGCTTGGGCTGGGGCAGGGCTGGGGCTGGGCAGCGGATGAGGCTGGGGTGGGGCTGGGGCTGGGGCTGGGTCCAGGGCAGGGGCTGGACTGGGGCTGGGGCTAGGCTGGGGCAGGGCTGGGGCAGGGCTGGGGCTGGGGCTGGGTCTAAGGTGGGGCTGGGGCCGGGGCTGGGGCAGGACTGGGGCCAGGCTGCGGCTGGGGCTGGGCTGAGGGTAGGGCTGGGGCAGGGCTTGGGCTGGGGCTGGGCTGGGGCTGGGTCCAGGGCTGTGGCTGGGCTGTGGGTGGAGCTGGGCTGGGGCTGAGGGTGGGGTTGGGGCTGGGCTAGGGCTGGGCTGGGGCCGGGGCTGCGACTGGGGCTGGGTCCAGGGCTGGGGCTGGGCTGTGGCTGGAGCTGGGCTGGGGCAGTGCTGGGGCTGGGGCTGGGGCTGGGCTGGGGCTGGGTCCAGGGCTGGGGCTGGGCTGTGGGTGGAGCTGGGCTGGGGCTGAGGGTGGGGCTGGGGCTGGGCTAGGGCTGGGCTGGGGCCGGGGCTGCGACTGAGGCTGGGTCCAGGGCTGGGACTGGGCTGTGGTTAGGGCTGGGCCGGGGCAGGGCTGGGGCAGGGGCTGGGCTGGGGCTGGGCAGCAGATGAGGCTGGGGTGGGGCTGGGGCTGGGTTCGGTGCAGGGCTAGGGCTGGGGCTGGGTCTGGGGCTGGGCAGGGCTGGGGCTGGGCATGGACCGGGACTGGGCAGGTGTAAAGCTGGGGCAGGGCTGTGGCTGGGCATGGAGTGGGATTGGGTAGGGGTAGGGCCGGGGCTGGGGTTGGGTTGGGGCTGGGTCTGGGGCTGGGCTAGGGCTGGGGCTGGGACCAGGGCTGGGGCAGGGCTGTGACTGGGGCTGGGGCTGGGCTGGGGCTAGGCTGGGGCAGGGCTGGGGCAGGGCTGGGGCTGGGGCTGGGTCCAAGGTGGGGCTGGGGCCGGGGCTGGGGCAGGACTGGGGCCGGGCTGGGGCTGGGGCTGGGCTGAGGGTAGGGCTGGGGCAGGGCTGGGAATGGGGCTGGGCTGGGGCTGGGTCCAGGGCTGTGGCTGGGCTGTGGGTGGAGCTGGGCTGGGGCTGAGGGTGGGGTTGGGGCTGGGCTAGGGCTGGTCTGGGGCCGGGGCTGCGACTGGGGCTGGGTCCAGGGCTGGGGCTGGGCTGTGGGTGGAGCTGGGCTGGGGCAGTGCTGGGGCTGGGGCTGGGGCTGGGTCCAGGGCTGTGGCTGGGCTGGGGCTGGGGCTGGGCTGGGGCTGAGGGTGGGGCTGGGGCTGGGCTAGGGCTGGGCTGGGGCCGGGGCTGCGACTGAGGCTGGGTCCAGGGCTGGGACTGCGCTGTGGCTAGGGCTGGGCCGGGGCAGGGCTGGGCCAGGGGCTGGGCTGGGGCTGGGCAGCGGATGAGGCTGGGGTGGGGCTGAGGCTGGGTTCGGTGCAGGGCTAGGGCTGGGTCTGGGTCTGGTGCTGGGCAGGGCTGGGGCTGGGCTTGGACCGAGACTGGGCCGTGGTAAAGCTGGGGCAGGGGCTGGGCTGGGGACGAGGTTGGGGCAGGGCTGTGGCTGGGCATGGACTGGGATTGGGTAGGGGTAGGGCCGGGGCTGGGGTTGGGCTTGGGCTGGGTCTGGGTCTGGGCTAGGGCTGGGGCTGGGTCCAGGGCTGTGGCTGGGCTGGGGCTGGGGCTGGGCTGGGGCTGCGGGTGGGGCTGGGGCTGGGGCAGTGCTGGGGCTGGGGCTGGGGCTGGGGCTGGGCTGGGGCTGGGTCCAGGGCTGTGGCTGGGCTGGGGCTGGGGCTGGGCTGGGGCTGAGGGTGGGGCTGGGGCTGGGCTAGGGCTGGGCTGGGGCCGGCTCTGCGACTGAGGCTGGGTCCAGGGCTGGGACTGGGCTGTGGCTAGGGCTGGGCCGGGGCAGGGCTGGGGCAGGGGCTGGGCTGGGGCCGAGGGTGGGGCTGGGGCTGGGGACAGGGCTTGGGACAGGGCTGGGGCCAGAGCTGGGGCAGGGCTGGGGCCAGGCTGGGGCTGGGTTCGGTGCAGGGCTGGGGCAGGGCGGGGGCTACGGCTGGGCTGGGACCGGGGATGGGTGCGGGGGTGGGGCTGGGGCTGGGTCCATAGCTGGGCTGGGCTGGAGCTGGGACTGGGGCAGGGCTAGGGCTGGGCTGGTTCTGGGCTGGGGGCAAGGATGGGGTTTGGGCTGGGGTTGGGCCAGGGCTTGGGCTGGGCTGGGACCGGGGCTGGGCTGGGGTAGGGCTGGCACAGGGCTGGGGCTGGGGCTGGGGCTGGGGCGGGGACTGGGGCAGGGCTATGGCTGGGGCTAGGCTGGGGCCGAGTCTGGGTCCGGGGCTGGGTCTGGGGCCGGGGCAGGGCTGGGGCAGGGCTGGAACTGGGGCTGGGCTGGGGGCAAGGTTGGGGCTGGGGCTGGGCTGGTGGCGAGGGTGGGGCTGGGGCTGGGGCTGCGGACAGGGCTGGGGCTAGGGCTGAGGTAGGGGTAGGGCTGGGGCTGGATTGGGGCCAGGGCTGGGGCAGGACTAGGCTTGAGGCTGGGCCTTGGGCTGGGGCTGGGTTGGCGCAGGGCTGGGGCTGGGGCTGGAACGAAGGCATGGGCAGGGCTGGGGCTGGGGCTGGAGCCAGGGCTGGGGCAGGGCTGTGGCTGGGGCTGGGGCTGGGCTGGGGCTAGGTCTAGGGCTGTGGCTGGACTGTGGCTAAAGCTGGGGTGGGGCTGAGGGTGGGGCTGGGGCAGGGTTAGGGCTGGGCTGGGGCTGGGCTAGGGCTGTGCTGGGGCCGGGGCTGGAACTGGGGCTGGGTCCAGGACTGGGGCTGGGCTGGGTCTGGGTCCACAGCAGGGGCTGTGCTGGGGCAGGGCTGGGGCAGGGGCAGGGCGGGGGCTGTGGCTGGGCTGTGGCTGGAGCTGGGCTGGGGCCGGGGAAGGGGCCGTGATTGGGGCTGGGCTGGGGCCGGGTCTGGGGCTGGGGCGGGGACTGGGAGAGGGCTGGGGCTGGGGCTGGGTCCAGGGCTGGGGCTGGGCGGTGGCTGGGGCTGGGCTGGAGCAGGGCTTTGGCTGGGGCTGGGGCTGGGCTGGGGGCAGGGCTGGGGCTGGGGCTGGGCTGGGCTGGGGGAATGGATGGGGCTGGGGCTGGGGCTGGGGCTTGGGCAGGGGAAGGTCTGGGCCTGGACTGGGGATGAGGCTGGGGTGGGGCTGGGGCTGGGTCCAGGGCAGGGCTGGGGCTGGGGCTGGGGCTAGGCTGGGGTAGGGCTGGGGCAGGGCTGAAGCTGGGCTGGGTCCAGGGTGGGGCTGGGGCTGGGCAGGGGCAGGTCTGGGGCTGGGCGGTGGCTGGGGCTGGGCTGAGGGTAGGGCTGGGGCAGGGCTGGGGCTGGGGCTGGGTCCAGGGTGGGGCTGGGGCTGGGCAGGGGCAGGTCTGGGGCTGGGCGGTGGCTGGGGCTGGGCTGGGGCTGAGGCTGTGTCCAAGGTGGGGCTGTGGCCGGGGCTGGGGCAGGACTGGGGCCGGGCTGGGGCTGGGGTTGGGTCCAGGGCAGGGGCTGGACTGGGGCTGGGGCTAGGCTGGGGCAGGGCTGGGGCTGGGCTGGGGCTGGGGCTGGGTCCAAGGTGGGGCTGGGGCCGGGCTGGGGCTGGGGCTGGGTCCAGGGCAGGGGCTGGACTGGGGCTGGGACTAGGCTGGGGCAGGGCTGGGGCTGGGCTGGGGCTGGGGCTGGGTCCAAGGTGGGGCTGGGGCCGGGGCTGGGGCAGGACTGGGGCCGGGCTGGGGCTGGGGCTGGGCTGAATGTAGGGCTGGGGCTGGGCTCTGACTGGGGCTGGGCTGGGGCAGGACTGGGGCTGGGGCTGGGGCTGGGCTGGGGCTGGGTCCAGGGCTGGGGCTGTGCTGTGGCTGGAGCTGGGCTGTGGCTGGGGCTGGGCTGGAACCAAGGCATGGGCAGGGCTGGGGCTGGGGCTGGAGCCAGGGGTGTGGCTGGAGCCAGGGATGGGGACAGGGCTGGGGCCACGCTGGGTCTGGGGCTGGGCTGAGGGCAGGGCTGGGGTTGGAGGCTGGGATGGGGCAAGACTGGGACTGGGGCAGGGGCACGGGCCGAGGCTGGGGACAGGGCTAGGCGTGGATCTAGGGCTGGGGCTGGGGCCAGGCTGGGGCTGGGTTCGGCTCAGGGCTGGGGCTTGGTCCAGGGCTGGGGCTGGGCTGAGGGCAGGGCTGGGCTAGGCCTGGGGCTGGGGCAGGGCTAGGTTAGGGCTGGGCTGAGGCCGGGGCTGGGTCTGGGCCTGGGGCTGGGCTGAGGGCAGGGCTGGGCTAGGGCAGGGGCTGGGTAAGGGCTGGGGCCGGGCTGGGGTTGGGGCTTTGGCTGGGGCAGTGCTGGGGCTGGTCTGAGGCTGGGCTGGGACCAGGACCGGGCTGGGGCAGGGACTGGGGCAGGGTTTGGGCTGGGGCTGGGGCTGGGGCTGGGATGGGGCATGGCTGGGGCTGGGGCTGGACTGGGGGCAGGAATGGGGATGGGGCTGGGGCTGGGGCTGGGGCTTGGGCTGGGGCAGGGCTGGGGCTGGGCAGCGGATGAGGCTGGGGTGGGGCTGGGGCTGGGGCTGGGTCCAGGGCAGGGGCTGGACTGGGGCTGGGGCTAGGCTGGGGCAGGGCTGGGGCAGGGCTGGGGCTGGGGCTGGGTCCAAGGTGGGGCTGGGGCCGGGGCTGGGGCAGGACTGGGGCCAGGCTGCGGCTGGGGCTGGGCTGAGGGTAGGGCTGGGGCAGGGCTTGGGCTGGGGCTGGGCTGGGGCTGGGTCCAGGGCTGTGGCTGGGCTGTGGATGGAGCTGGGCTGGGGCTGAGGGTGGGGTTGGGGCTGGGCTAGGGCTGGGCTGGGGCCGGGGCTGCGACTGGGGCTGGGTCCAGGGCTGGGGCTGGGCTGTGGCTGGGGCTGGGCTGGGGCAGTGCTGGGGCTGGGGCTGGGGCTGGGCTGGGGCTGGGTCCAGGGCTGGGGCTGGGCTGTGGGTGGAGCTGGGCTGGGGCTGAGGGTGGGGCTGGGGCTGGGCTAGGGCTGGGCTGGGGCCGGGGCTGCGACTGAGGCTGGGTCCAGGGCTGGGACTGGGCTGTGGTTAGGGCTGGGCCGGGGCAGGGCTGGGGCAGGGGCTGGGCTGGGGCTGGGCAGCAGATGAGGCTGGGGTGGGGCTGGGGCTGGGTTCGGTGCAGGGCTAGGGCTGGGGCTGGGTCTGGGGCTGGGCAGGGCTGGGGCTGGGCATGGACCGGGACTGGGCAGGTGTAAAGCTGGGGCAGGGCTGTGGCTGGGCATGGAGTGGGATTGGGTAGGGGTAGGGCCGGGGCTGGGGTTGGGCTGGGGCTGGGTCTGGGGCTGGGCTAGGGCTGGGGCTGGGACCAGGGCTGGGGCAGGGCTGTGACTGGGGCTGGGGCTGGGCTGGGGCTAGGCTGGGGCAGGGCTGGGGCAGGGCTGGGGCTGGGGCTGGGTCCAAGGTGGGGCTGGGGCCAGGGCTGGGGCAGGACTGGGGCCGGGCTGGGGCTGGGGCTGGGGCTGAGGGTAGGGCTGGGGCAGGGCTGGGAATGGGGCTGGGCTGGGGCTGGGTCCAGGGCTGTGGCTGGGCTGTGGGTGGAGCTGGGCTGGGGCTGAGGGTGGGGTTGGGGCTGGGCTAGGGCTGGTCTGGGGCCGGGGCTGCGACTGGGGCTGGGTCCAGGGCTGGGGCTGGGCTGTGGGTGGAGCTGGGCTGGGGCAGTGCTGGGGCTGGGGCTGGGGCTGGGTCCAGGGCTGTGGCTGGGCTGGGGCTGGGGCTGGGCTGGGGCTGAGGGTGGGGCTGGGGCTGGGCTAGGGCTGGGCTGGGGCCGGGGCTGCGACTGAGGCTGGGTCCAGGGCTGGGACTGGGCTGTGGCTAGGGCTGGGCCGGGGCAGGGCTGGGGCAGGGGCTGGGTCCAGGGCTGGGCAGCGGATGAGGCTGGGGTGGGGCTGAGGCTGGGTTCGGTGCAGGGCTAGGGCTGGGGCTGGGTCTGGTGCTGGGCAGGGCTGGGGCTGGGCATGGACCGAGACTGGGCCGTGGTAAAGCTGGGGCAGGGGCTGGGCTGGGGACGAGGTTGGGGCAGGGCTGTGGCTGGGCATGGACTGGGATTGGGTAGGGGTAGGGCCGGGGCTGGGGTTGGGCTTGGGCTGGGTCTGGGTCTGGGCTAGGGCTGGGGCTGGGTCCAGGGCTGGGGCAGGGCTGTGGCTGTGGCTGGGGCTGGGCTAGGGCTGGGCTGGGGCTGGGCTAGGGCTGGGCTGGGGCCGGGGCTGGAACTGGGGCTGGGTCCAGGACTGGGGCTGGGCTGGGTCTGGGTTCACAGCAGGGGCTGTGCTGGGGCTGGGGCTGGGCTGGGGCAGGGCTGGGGCAGGGGCAGGGCGGGGGCTGTGGATGGGCTGTGGCTGGAGCTGGGCTGGGGCCGGGGCTGCGACTGGGGCTGGGTCCAGGGCTGGGGCTGGGCTGTGGGTGGAGCTGGGCTGGGGCAGTGCTGGGGCTGGGGCTGGGGCTGGGGCTGGGCTGGGGCTGGGTCCAGGGCTGTGGCTGGGCTGGGGCTGGGGCTGGGCTGGGGCTGCGGGTGGGGCTGGGGCTGGGGCAGTGCTGGGGCTGGGGCTGGGGCTGGGCTGGGGCTGGGTCCAGGGCTGTGGCTGGGCTGGGGCTGGGGCTGGGCTGGGGCTGAGGGTGGGGCTGGGGCTGGGCTAGGGCTGGGCTGGGGCCGGGGCTGCGACTGAGGCTGGGTCCAGGGCTGGGACTGGGCTGTGGCTAGGGCTGGGCCGGGGCAGGGCTGGGGCAGGGGCTGGGCTGGGGCCGAGGGTGGGGCTGGGGCTGGGGACAGGGCTTGGGACAGGGCTGGGGCCAGAGCTGGGGCAGGGCTGGGGCCAGGCTGGGGCTGGGTTTGGTGCAGGGCTGGGCTGGAGCTGGGACTGGGGCAGGGCTAGGGCTGGGCTGGTTCTGAGCTGGGGGCAAGGATGGGGTTTGGGCTGGGGTTGGGCCAGGGCTTGGGCTGGGCTGGGACCGGGGCTGGGCTGGGGTAGGGCTGGCACAGGGCTGGGGCTGGGGCTAGGGCTGGGGCGGGGACTGGGGCAGGGCTATGGCTGGGGCTGAGCTGGGGCCGAGTCTGGGTCTGGGGCTGGGTCTGGGGCCGGGGCAGGGCTGGGGCAGGGCTGGGGCTGGGCTCGGCTCAGGGCTGGGGCTTGGTCCAGGGCTGGGGCTGGGCTAGGGCAGGGCTGGGGCTGGGGCTGGGTCTGGGCTGGGACTGATGCTGGGGCTGGGCTGGGGCAGTGGCTGGGGCTGGGCTGGGGCAGGGCTGGGGCTGGGGCTGGGGCTGGGGCTGGGCTGGGGCAGTGGCTGGGGCTGGGCTGGGGCAGGGCTGGGGCTGGGGCCGGGACTGCGACTGGGGCTGGGTCCAGGGCTGGGGCTGTGCTGTGGCTGGGGCTGGGCTGAGGCTGGGGCTGGGCTGGAACCAAGGCATGGGCAGGGCTGGGGCTGGGGCTGGAGCCAGGGCTGGGGCAGGAGCCAGGGCTGGGGACAGGGCTGGGGCCACGCTGGGTCTGGGGCTGGGCTGAGGGCAGGGCTGGGGTTGGGGGCTGGGATGGGGCAAGACTGGGACTGGGGCAGGGGCACGGGCCGAGGCTGGGGACAGGGCTAGGGCTGGAGCTAGGGCAGGGTTGGGGCCAGGCTGGGGCTGGGGTTCGGCTCAGGGCTGGGGCTTGGTCCAGGGCTGGGGCTGGGCTGAGGGCAGGGCTGGGCTAGGCCTGGGGCTGGGGCAGGGCTAGGTTAGGGCTGGGCTGAGGCCGGGGGTGGGTCCGGGCCTGGGGCTGGGCTGAGGGCAGGGCTGGGCTAGGGCTGGGGCTGGGTCAGGGCTGGGGCTGGGCTGGGGTTGGGGCTTTGGCTGGGGCAGTGCTGGGGCTGGTCTGAGGCTGGGCTGGGACCAGGACCGGGCTGGGGCAGGGACTGGGGCAGGGCTTGGGCTGGGGCTGGGGCTGGTGTCTGGGATGGGGCATGGCTGGGGCTGGGGCTGGACTGGGGGCAGGAATGGGGATGGGGCTGGGGCTGGGGTTTGGGCTGGGGCACGGCTGGGGCTGGGCAGTGGATGAGGCTGGGGCATGGCTGGAGCTGGGGCTGGACTGGGGGCAGGAATGGGGATGGGGCTGGGGCTGGGGCTGGGGCTTGGGCTGGGGCAGGGCTGGGGCTGGGCAGCGGATGAGGCTGGGGTGGGGCTGGGGCTGGGGCTGGGTCCAGGGCAGGGGCTGGACTGGGGCTGGGGCTAGGCTGGGGCAGGGCTGGGGCAGGGCTGGGGCTGGGGCTGGGTCCAAGGTGGGGCTGGGGCCGGGGCTGGGGCAGGACTGGGGCCAGGCTGCGGCTGGGGCTGGGCTGAGGGTAGGGCTGGGGCAAGGCTTGGGCTGGGGCTGGGCTGGGGCTGGGTCCAGGGCTGTGGCTGGGCTGTGGGTGGAGCTGGGCTGGGGCTGAGGGTGGGGTTGGGGCTGGGCTAGGGCTGGGCTGGGGCCGGGGCTGCGACTGGGGCTGGGTCCAGGGCTGGGGCTGGGCTGTGGCTGGGGCTGGGCTGGGGCAGTGCTGGGGCTGGGGCTGGGGCTGGGCTGGGGCTGGGTCCAGGGCTGGGACTGGGCTGTGGGTGGAGCTGGGCTGGGGCTGAGGGTGGGGCTGGGGCTGGGCTAGGGCTGGGCAGCAGATGAGGCTGGGGTGGGGGCTGGGGCTGGGTTCGGTGCAGGGCTAGGGCTGGGGCTGGGTCTGGGGCTGGGCAGGGCTGGGGCTGGGCATGGACCGGGACTGGGCAGGTGTAAAGCTGGGGCAGGGCTGTGGCTGGGCATGGAGTGGGATTGGGTAGGGGTAGGGCCGGGGCTGGGGTTGGGCTGGGGCTGGGTCTGGGGCTGGGCTAGGGCTGGGGCTGGGACCAGGGCTGGGGCAGGGCTGTGACTGGGGCTGGGGCTGGGCTGGGGCTAGGCTGGGGCAGGGCTGGGGCAGGGCTGGGGCTGGGGCTGGGTCCAAGGTGGGGCTGGGGGCCGGGGCTGGGGCAGGACTGGGGCCGGGCTGGGGCTGGGGCTGGGCTGAGGGTAGGGCTGGGGCAGGGCTGGGAATGGGGCTGGGCTGGGGCTGGGTCCAGGGCTGTGGCTGGGCTGTGGGTGGAGCTGGGCTGGGGCTGAGGGTGGGGTTGGGGCTGGGCTGGCGCTGGGCTGGGGCCGGGGCTGCGACTGGGGCTGGGTCCAGGGCTGGGGCTGGGCTGTGGGTGGAGCTGGGCTGGGGCAGTGCTGGGGCTGGGGCTGGGGCTGGGTCCAGGGCTGTGGCTGGGCTGGGGCTGGGGCTGGGCTGGGTCTGAGGGTGGGGCTGGGGCTGGGCTAGGGCTGGGCTGGGGCCGGGGGCTGCGACTGAGGCTGGGTCCAGGGCTGGGACTGGGCTGTGGCTAGGGCTGGGCCGGGGCAGGGCTGGGGCAGGGGCTGGGCTGGGGCTGGGCAGCGGATGAGGCTGGGGTGGGGCTGGGGCTGGGTTCGGTGCAGGGCTAGGGCTGGGGCTGGGTCTGGTGCTGGGCAGGGCTGGGGCTGGGCATGGACCGAGACTGGGCCGTGGTAAAGCTGGGGCAGGGGCTGGGCTGGGGACGAGGTTGGGGCAGGGCTGTGGCTGGGCATGGACTGGGATTGGGTAGGGGTAGGGCCGGGGCTGGGGTTGGGCTTGGGCTGGGTCTGGGTCTGGGCTAGGGCTGGGGCTGGGTCCAGGGCTGGGGCAGGGCTGTGGCTGTGGCTGGGGCTGGGCTAGGGCTGGGCTGGGGCTGGGCTAGGGGCTGGGCTGGGGGCCGGGGCTGGAACTGGGGCTGGGTCCAGGACTGGGGCTGGGCTGGGTCTGGGTTCACAGCAGGGGCTGTGCTGGGGCTGGGGCTGGGCTGGGGCAGGGCTGGGGCAGGGGCAGGGCGGGGGCTGTGGATGGGCTGTGGCTGGAGCTGGGCTGGGGCCGGGGCTGCGACTGGGGCTGGGTCCAGGGCTGGGGCTGGGCTGTGGGTGGAGCTGGGCTGGGGCAGTGCTGGGGCTGGGGCTGGGGCTGGGGCTGGGCTGGGGCTGGGTCCAGGGCTGTGGCTGGGCTGGGGGCTGGGGCTGGGCTGGGGCTGCGGGTGGGGCTGGGGCTGGGGCAGTGCTGGGGCTGGGGCTGGGGCTGGGGCTGGGCTGGGGCTGGGTCCAGGGCTGTGGCTGGGCTGGGGCTGGGGCTGGGCTGGGGCTGAGGGTGGGGCTGGGGCTGGGCTAGGGCTGGGCTGGGGCCGGGGGCTGCGACTGAGGCTGGGTCCAGGGCTGGGACTGGGCTGTGGCTAGGGCTGGGCCGGGGCAGGGCTGGGGCAGGGGCTGGGCTGGGGCCGAGGGTGGGGGCTGGGGCTGGGGAAAGGGCTTGGGACAGGGCTGGGGCCAGAGCTGGGGCAGGGCTGGGGCCAGGCTGGGGCTGGGGTTCGGTGCAGGGCTGGGGCAGGGCGGGGGCTACGGCTGGGCTGGGGACCGGGGATGGGTGCGGGGGTGTGGGGCTGGGGGCTGGGTCCATAGCTGGGCTGGGCTGGAGCTGGGACTGGGGCAGGGCTAGGGCTGGGCTGGTTCTGGGCTGGGGGCAAGGATGGGGTTTGGGCTGGGGTTGGGCCAGGGCTTGGGCTGGGCTGGGACCGGGGCTGGGCTGGGGTAGGGCTGGCACAGGGCTGGGGCTGGGGCTAGGGCTGGGGCGGGGACTGGGGCAGGGCTATGGCTGGGGCTGAGCTGGGGCCGAGTCTGGGTCTGGGGCTGGGTCTGGGGCCGGGGCAGGGCTGGGGCAGGGCTGGGGCTGGGCTCGGCTCAGGGCTGGGGCTTGGTCCAGGGCTGGGGCTGGGCTAGGGCAGGGCTGGGGCTGGGGCTGGGTCTGGGCTGGGACTGATGCTGGGGGCTGGGCTGGGGCAGTGGCTGGGGGCTGGGCTGGGGCAGGGCTGGGGCTGGGGCTGGGGCTGGGGCTGGGCTGGGGCAGTGGCTGGGGCTGGGCTGGGGCAGGGCTGGGGCTGGGGCCGGGGCTGCGACTGGGGCTGGGTCCAGGGCTGGGGCTGTGCTGTGGCTGGGGCTGTGCTGAGGCTGGGGCTGGGCTGGAACCAAGGCATGGGCAGGGCTGGGGCTGGGGCTGGAGCCAGGGCTGGGGCAGGAGCCAGGGCTGGGGACAGGGCTGGGGGCCACGCTGGGTCTGGGGCTGGGGCTGAGGGCAGGGCTGGGGTTGGGGGCTGGGATGGGGCAAGACTGGGACTGGGGCAGGGGCACGGGCCGAGGCTGGGGGACAGGGCTAGGGCTGGAGCTAGGGCGGGTTGGGGCCAGGCTGGGGCTGGGTTCGGCTCAGGGCTGGGGCTTGGTCCAGGGCTGGGGCTGGGCTGAGGGCAGGGCTGGGCTAGGCCTGGGGCTGGGGCAGGGCTAGGTTAGGGCTGGGCTGAGGCCGGGGCTGGGTCCGGGCCTGGGGCTGGGCTGAGGGCGGGGCTGGGCTAGGGCTGGGGCTGGGTCAGGGCTGGGGCTGGGCTGGGGTTGGGGCTTTGGCTGGGGCAGTGCTGGGGCTGGTCTGAGGCTGGGCTGGGACCAGGACCGGGCTGGGGCAGGGACTGGGGCAGGGCTTGGGCTGGGGCTGGGGCTGGTGGCTGGGATGGGGCATGGCTGGGGCTGGGGCTGGACTGGGGGCAGGAATGGGGATGGGGCTGGGGCTGGGGTTTGGGCTGGGGCACGGCTGGGGCTGGGCAGCGGATGAGGCTGGGGTGGGGCTGGGGCTGAGGCTGGGTCCAGGGCAGGGCTAGGGCTGTGGCTGGGTCTGGGGCTGGGCTAGGGCTGGGGCTGGGTCCAGGGCTGGGGCAGGGCTGTGGCTGGGGCTGGGGCTGGGCTGGGGCTAGGTCCAGGGCTGTGGCTGGACTGTGGCTAAAGCTGGGGTGGGGCTGAGGGTGGGGCTGGGGCTGGGCTAGGGCTGGGCTGGGGCTGGGCTAGGGCTGCGCTGGGGCCGGGGCTGCGACTGGGGCTGGGTCCAGGGCTGGGGCTGGGCTGGGGCTGGGTCCACGGCAGGGGCTGGGCTGGGGCTGGGGCTGGGGCTGGGGCTGGGTCCAGGGCTGGGGCTGGGCGGTTGGCTGGGGCTGGGCTGGGGCAGGGCTTTGGCTGGGGCTGGGGCTGGGCTGGGGGCAGGGCTGGGGCTGGGGCTGGGCTGGGGCTGGGGGAACGGATGGGGCTGGGGCTGGGGCTGGGTCCAGGTCTGTGGCTGGACTGTGGCTAAAGCTGGGGTGGGGCTGAAAGTGGGGCTGGGGCTGGGGCTGGGGCTGGGGGCTGGGGCTTGGGCTCGGGCAGGTCTGGGCCTGGGCTGGGGTGAAATGAGGCTGGGGTGGGGCCGGGGCTGGGTAGAGGGCAGGGCTGGGGCTGGGGCAGGTCTGGGCCTGGGCTGGGAATGAGGCTGGGGTGGGGCTGGGGCTGGGACCAGGGCTGAGGCTGGGCTGGGGCTGGGGCTAGGCTGGGGCAGGGCTGGGGATGAGGCTGGGGTGGGGCTGGGGCTGGGTCCAGGGCTGGGGGCTGGGCTGGGACCAGGACTGGGCTGGGGCAGGGACTGGGGCAGGGCTGGGGCTGGGGCTGGGGCTGGGGACTGGGATGGGGATGGGGCTGGGGCTGGGGCTTGGGCTGGGGCAGGGCTGGGCCTGGGCTGGAGATGAGGCTGGGTTGGGGCTGGGGCTGAGTCCAGGGCAGGGCTGGGGCTTGGACTGGGGGCGGGCGAGGCCTGGGCTGGGGGCAAGGATGGGGCTGGGGCTGGGGCTGGGGCTGGGGCTAGGCTGGGGCCGGGCTGGGGCTGGGCTGGGGCTGGGGCTGGGTCCAAGGTGGGGCTGGGGCCGGGGCTGGGGCAGGACTGGGGCCAGGCTGGGGCTGGGGCTGGGCTGAGGGTAGGGCTGGGGCAGGGCTGGGGATGGGGCTGGGGCTGGGCGGTGGCTGAGGCTGGGCTGGGGCAGGGCTGTTGCTGGGGCTGGGCTGGGGACTGGGATGGGGATGGGGCTGGGGCTGGGGCTTAGGCTGGGGGCAGGGCTGGGCCTGGGCTGGAGATGAGGCTGGGGTGGGGCTGGGGCTGGGTCCAGGGCAGGGCTGGGGCTGGGGCTGGGGCGGGCGAGGCCTGGGCTGGGGGCAAGGATGGGGGCTGGGGGCTGGGGCTGGGGCTGGGGCTGGGTACAGGGCAGGGGCTGGACTGGGGCTGGGGCTAGGCTGGGGCCGGGCTGGGGCTGGGCTGGGGCTGGGGCTGGGTCCAAGGTGGGGCTGGGGCCGGGGCTGGGGCAGGAGTGGGGCCGGGCTGGGGCTGGGGCTGGGCTGAGGGTAGGGCTGGGGCAGGGCTGGGGATGGGGCTGGGCTGGGGCTGGGTCCAGGGCTGTGGCTGGGCTGTGGGTGGAGCTGGGCTGGGGCTGAGGGTGGGGTTGGGGCTGGGCTAGGGCTGGGCTGGGGCCGGGGCTGCGACTGGGGCTGGGTCCAGGGCTGGGGCTGGGCTGTGGGTGGAGCTGGGCTGGGGCAGTGCTGGGGCTGGGGCTGGGGCTGGGCTGGGGCTGGGTCCAGGGCTGTGGCTGGGCTGGGGCTGGGGCTGGGCTAGGGCTGGGCTCGGGCCGGGGCTGCGACTGAGGCTGGGTCCAGGGCTGGGGACTGGGCTGTGGCTAGGGCTGGGCCGGGGCAG
>NW_027145129.1:0-27495 GCF_026170545.1 Melanerpes formicivorus | reverse complement strand
CCTCCTCTTCCTCACCCCCTCCCCCTCCTCTTCCTCACCCCCTCCCCCTCCTCTTCCTCACCCCCTCCTCCTCCTCACCCCCTCACCCCCTCCTCTCCCTCCTCACCCCCTCCTCTCCCTCCTCACCCCCTCCCCTTCCTCCTCACCCCCTCCCCTTCCTCCTCACCCCCTCCCCTTCCTCCTCCTCACCCCCTCCCCTTCCTCTTCCTCACCCCCTCCCCTTCCTCTTCCTCACCCCCTCCCCTTCCTCCTCCTCACCCCCTCCCCTTCCTCCTCCTCACCCCCCACCCCCTCCCCTTCCTCACCCCTCCTCTTCCTCCTCACCCCCTCCCCTTCCTCCTCACCCTCACTCCCCTCCCCCTCCTCACCCTCTCCCCTCTCCTTCCTCACCCCTCCTCACCCCTCACCCCCCAGCCTCACCTCGGGGGGCCGCAGCCCCTCGATGCCTCCCTCCAGAGCCTGTTTGAGGCCACTGTTGATCTGCTTGATCCTCTGCACCTGGGGGCGGCTCAGCTCTCACCCGGGGGGTGGGGGGCACCCAGAGCCGGGGCAGGGGGGCACCCCCAGAGCGGTGCCCGGCCCGCCCCGGGGGGCTCACAGCCCACCCCCCCCGCCCCGGGGGGTCCCGTACCTGCCGCTTGAGGGTGACCAGCTGGCAGTCGAGCTGCCGCAGGGGGCCGTGGCCCCCAGCTCGGGGTTGCTGCTGACGCTGCTGAGGTCCCTCCCTGCTCAGCCGCATGCCGCGGGGGGGGCGGCGGCGGTGCCGCGGCGGGGGGTGGGTGCCGGTACTGGGGGGGGGTCCCTTGCGCCCCCCCGGGCCGGGGCTGGGCAGCCTGGCAGGAGGGGGGACGGCTCAGGAGAGGTTGCCGCGACCCCCAACTCCCCCCCCCGGTGTGTCCTCACTGCCCCCCAGAGTGTCCCCACAGCACCCCAGAGTGTGTCCCCCCCGGGTCCCCACTGTCCCCCAGAGTGTGCCCACAGCACCCCAGAGTGTGCCCCCCCCCCCGGGTCCCCACAGCACCCCAGAGTGTCCCCACAGCACCCCAGAGTCACCCCCCAGGTCCCTACAGCACCCCCGGGTCCCCCCCGGGTCCCCACTGCCCCCCAGAGTGTCCCCACAGCACCCCAGTGTCCCCCCCCGGGTCCCCACAGCACCCCAGTGTCCCCCCCCGGGTCCCCATAGCACCCCATAGTGTCCCCACAGCACCCCAGTGTGTGTCCCCCCAGGTCCCCATAGCACCCCAGAGTGTCGTTCCCACCCCCCCGGGTCCCCAGTGCCCCCCAGAGTGTCCCCACAGCACCCCACTGTCCCCCCCCCCGGGTCTCTACAGCACCCAGTGTCCCCCCCCCAGTGTCCCCACAGCCCCCCCGAGTGTCCCCCACAGCACCCCCAGAGTGTGCCCCCCCCGGGTCCCCACTGCCCCCCCAGTGTCCCCCCCCCAGCACCCCACTCTGTGCCCCCACCCGGGTCCCCCCTGCCCCTGAGTGTCCCCACAGCACCCCACTGTGTGCCCCCCCCCAGAGTGTCCCCACAGCACCCCAGAGTCACCCCCCCGGGTCCCTACAGCACCCCCGGGTCCCCCCCGGGTCCCCAGCGCCCCCCCAGTGTGTCCCCCCAGCACCCCACTGTGTGCCCCCCCCGGGTCCCCCACCGCACCCCAAGCTCCCCCCAGTCTCTCCCCATTGCGCCCCCGCAGGGCCCTGCCCTGCCCCACGGTGTCCCCAGGGCTGTCCCTTTCTGTCCTCCTGCTGTGTCCCCACAGTTGGGGACCCCCGGGGACCCCCCCCCCCCTCCCCCTCTCCCCCCCTTGCCCCCCTCCAAACCTCTCTTTTGGGGTCTGGGGGCTCGGTGTCCCCTCTCGCAGGGCGCTGCTCCTCGGGGTCGTCGCTGCTGTGGGGACAGGGAGGGAGGGAGGGGGGAGGTTGGGGGGGGAGAAGTGTGGGGGGAGGGGGGGTGCTGGGGGGGCAGAGTATGGGGGTGCCAGGAGGCTTTGGGGGGCTGGGGGTTGTTGGGGCACCCCCACATTAACCATGTGAAAGGGCTGGCTGTGGGGCTGGGTGGCTGGGGGGGCAGGGGGGACAGGTTGTGGGGTGCAGGGGGCTGTGTGTTTGGGGGTGCAGGGGGGCAGGTTTGGGGGTGCAGGGGGCTGTGTGTTTGGGGGTGCAGGGGGGCAGGTTTGGGGGTGCAGGGGGGCTGTGTGTTTGGGGGTGCAGGGGGGCAGGTTTGGGGGTGCAGGGGGGGCAGGTTTGGGGGTGCAGGGGGGCAGGTTGGGGGTCCCTGTCCTCCCGGTCCCTGCACCCCAGCAGCTGCCCTGTGGGGGGTGTCTGTGGGGCTGTGTTTGAGGGGTGCAGGGGGGGCAGGTTTGGGGGTTCAGGGGGGGCAGGTCTGGGGGTTTGGGGGGGCAGGTTTGGGGGTGCAGGGGGCGGGGTTTGGGGGGTACCTGTCCTCCCGGTCCCTGCACCCCAGCAGCCGCCCTGTGGGGGTGTCTGTGGGGCTGTGCTTGGGGGTGCAGGGGGCTGTGTTTTTGGTGGGGGCGGGGGGGTCAGGTCTGGGGGTTTGGGGGGGCAGGTTTGGGGGTGCAGGGGGCTGTGTGTTTGGGGGGTTCAGGGGGGCAGGTTTGGGGGTGCAGGGGGGGGCAGGTTTGGGGGGTCCCTGTCCTCCTGCTCCCTGCGCCCCAGCAGCGCCCTGTGGGGGTGTCTGTGGGGCTGTGCTGGGGGCTGTGTGTTTGGGGGTGCAGGGGGGGGCAGGTTTGGGGGTTCAGGGGGGGCAGGTTTGGGGGTGCAGGGAGCTGTGTGTTTGGGGGTTTCAGGGTGGCAGGTCTGGGGGTTCAGGGGGGCAGGGTTTGGGGGTGCAGGGGGCAGGTTTGGGGGGTCCCTGTCCTCCCGCTCCCTGCGCCCCAGCAGCCGCCCCTGTGGGGGTGTCTGTGGGGCTGTGCTGGGGGCTGTGTGTTTGGGGGTTCAGGGGGGCAGGTCTGGGGGTTCAGGGGGTGTAGGTTGGGGGGTTCAGGGGGGCTGTGTGTTTGGGGGTGCAGGGGGGCAGGTCTGGGGGTTCAGGGGGTGTAGGTTGGGGGGTTCAGGGGGCTGTGTGTTTGGGGGTGCAGGGGGGCAGGTCTGGGGGTGCAGGTTTGGGGGGATTCAGGGGTGCAGGTTTGGGGGTTCAGGGGTGCAGGTTTGGGGGTTCAGGGGGTGCAGGTTTGGGGGTGCAGGGGGGCTGTGTGTTTGGGGGTGCAGGGAGCTGTGTGTTTGGGGTTTCAGGGGGGCAGGTCTGGGGGTTCAGGGGGTGCAGGTTTGGGGGGTGCAGGGGGTGCAGGTTTGGGGGTTCAGGGGGGGCAGGTTTGGGGGGTGCAGGGGGCAGGTTTGGGGGGTCCCTGTCCTCCCGGTCCCTGCGCCCCAGCAGCCGCCCTGTGGGGGGTGTCTGTGGGGCTGTGTGTTTGGGGGTGCAGGGTGTGTGGGGGCAGGTTTGGGGATTCAGGTGGGGCAGGTTTGGGGGTTCAGGGGGGCAGGTTTGGGGTACCTGTCCTCTCAGTCCCTGCGCCCCAGCAGCCGCCCTGTGGGGGGTGTCTGTGGGGCTGGTGCTGGGGGCTGTGTGTTTGGGGGTTAATGGGAGCAGGTTTGGGGGTGCAGGGGGGCAGGTCTGGGGGTTTAGGGGGGGCAGGTCTGGGGATTTGGGGGGGCAGGTTTGGGGGGTGCAGGGGGCAGGTTTGGGGGGTCCCTGTCCTCCCGCTCCCTGCGCCCCAGCAGCCGCCCTGTGGGGGTGTCTGTGGGGCTGTGCTGGGGGCTGTGTGTTTGGGGGTTCAGGGGGGCAGGTCTGGGGGTTCAGGGGGTGTAGGTTGGGGGGTTCAGGGGGCTGTGTGTTTGGGGGTGCAGGGGGGCAGGTTTGGGGGTGCAGGTTTGGGGGATTCAGGGGTGCAGGTTTGGGGGTTCAGGGGGGTGCAGGTTTGGGGGTGCAGGGGGCTGTGTGTTTGGGGGTGCAGGGAGCTGTGTGTTTGGGGTTTCAGGGGGGCAGGTTTGGGGGTGCAGGGGGGTGCAGGTTTGGGGGTTCAGGGGGGGCAGGTTTGGGGGGTGCAGGGGGCTGTGTGTTTGGGGGTTCAGGGGGGGCAGGTTTGGGGGGTTCAGGGGGCGGGTCTGGGGGGTACCTGTCCTCCCGCTCCCTGCGCCCCAGCAGCCGCCCTGTGGGGGGGTCTGTGGGGCTGTGCTGGGGGCTGTGTGTTTGGGGGTTCAGGGGGGGGCAGGTTTGGGGATTCAGGGGGGGCAGGTCTGGGGGTTTGGGGGGGCAGGTTTGGGGGTGCAGGGGGGCGGGTCTGGGGGTTTAGGGGTGCAGGGGGCGGGTCTGGGGGGTACCTGTCCTCCCGCTCCCTGCGCCCCAGCAGCCGCCCTGTGGGGGGGGTCTGTGGGGCTGTGCTGGGGGCTGTGTGTTTGGGGGTTCAGGGGGGGGGGGCAGGTTTGGGGATTCAGGGGGGGCAGGTCTGGGGGTTTGGGGGGGGCAGGTTTGGGGGTGCAGGGGGCGGGTCTGGGGGTTTAGGGGTGCAGGGGGCGGGTCTGGGGGTACCTGTCCTCCCGCTCCCTGCGCCCCAGCAGCCGCCGCGCCTGCCGGTCCATGACGCTGGTCCTGCTCCGAGTCTTCTTCCAGCTGTAGTAGTACTTCACCAGGCTGGGGATCAGCTTGTCAGGCAGCTGGGGGGGGGGGGTGGGGGGCACAGGGTGGGTGGGGGGCTCCAAGAGGGGGGGTGGGGATCAATTTTTGGGGCGGGGGGGGGGGGAAGGGGCACAGCCTGGCCCGGGAGGGGATGGGCAGGCCCCCAGGCTGCGCTGTGCTGGGGGCAGGGCAGGTCCGGGGCTGTGCTTCCATGGATGGGGCTGGGGGAGGGGGCTCAGGGGGGGTCGGGGGGGGGGTCTGTACCATCTGCTGGATGCGGGAGAAGCTCTTCCCGTGGAAGCTGAAGGCCTGCTCGAACAGCACCTTGTCCTCCAGCGTCCACTCGTCCGGGAAGGGAGTGAAGTTGCCCAGGTCCGCCAGAGACTTCTCCACGTCGTGCTTGTGCCACAGCAGCATCCCCAGCGCCTGGGGGGGGGGTCGGGGGGGGTCGGGGGGAGGCTGAGCAGGGCCCCCGGGGAGCGGCCTGGGGGGTGGGAGGGCAGGAGGGGGGCAGGGAGTTACCTGCTCGATGTTGTAGCCGTGCTTGTCCTTGGCCATGGCCAGGTACTTGTCCACTGGGAGGCAGAGCAGGGGTTAGGGGGGGCAGAGGAGGGGGGGAGAGGAGGGGGGTAAGGGGGGGGACAGGAGGGGGGTTGGAGGGGGGGAGAGGAGAGGTAAAAAGGGGGGTGGGGGTAAATGGGGGGGGCGAGGGGGTAATAGAAGGGGATGGGGGGGTAAAGAGGGGGGCAAAAAGGGGTCGTGGGGTGGTGGAGGGGGGCTGGGGGTAAAGGAGGGGTAAAGGAGGTAAGGGGGGGTCAAGGGGGTAAAGGGGGGGTCAAGGGGCAGGAGAGGGGGGGGTTGGGGGGTAAAGGGGGGGGTCAAGGAGGTAAAGGGGGGGCCAAGGAGGTAAAGGGGGGGTCAAGGGGCAGTAGAGGGGGTGTTAAGGTGTAGTAGAGGGGAGCTGGGCGGTAAAGAGGGGGTCAAGAGGGCAGGAGAGGGGGGCTGAGGGTTAAGGGGGGGTCAAGAGGCAGGAGAGGGGGGCTGAGGGTTAAGGGGGGGTCAAGGGGTAGTAGAGGGGGGCTGGGAGTAAAGGAGGGGTCAAGGAGGTAAAGGGGGGGTCAAAGGGCAGGAGAGAGGAGCTGGGGTAAAGGGGGGGGTCAAGGGGGTAAAAGGGGGGGTCAAAGGGTAGTAGAGGGGGGGTCAAGGGGGTAGTAGAGGGGGGGCTGGGGTAAAGGGGGGTCAAGGAGGTAAAGGGGGGTCAAGGGGCAGCAGAAGGGGGGCTGGGGGGTAAAGGGGGGTCAAGGGGTAGTAGAGGGGGGCTGGGGTAAAGGGGGGGGGTCAGGGAGGTAAAGGGGGGGTCAAAGGGCAGGAGAGGGGAGCTGGGGGTAAAGGGGTCAAGGGGGTAAAGGGGGGGGTCAAGGAGTAGTAGAGGGGGACTGGGGTAAAGGGGGGGGTCAAGGAGGTAAGGGGGGGTCAAGAGGGTAAAAAGGGGTCAAGGGGTAGTTAGAGGGGGGGCTAGGGATAAAGGGGGGGTCAAGGGGCAGGAGAGGGGGGGTCCAGGGGCAGTATGGAGGAATCAGAGATGGTAAAGGAGGAGTTGGGGTAAGAGAGTTTGGGAGGGGAGCAATGGGGGGGGGGTCAGGAGGTGAGGGGCTGGGGCAGCAAAGGGGGCTGGGGGCTATGGGAGGGCAAAGGGGGGGGGGTCGAGAGGGGGTCCCATGAACTCAAGGGGGGCGGGGGGGGGGGGGGAGGGGCAGGGCAAGGTGAGGTCAGAAGAGGCAAACCAGCAGAAACTTGGGGGGGTGATGGAGGTGCAAAGGGGAATCAGAGGTAACGAGGAGGGGGTTGAGTCAGTAATGAGGAGGGGGGGGGGGGGTTCAAGGAGGGTGGGGCTGGGGGTTGGGGGGGGCACCCCGCAGCCCCCCCCCCAGCTCAGAGCCTCCCCGGTGGGGGGGGGGGGGGGGGGGGGGCTCACATTTGGCATCAGAGACGCAGTGGTTGGGGGCCCAGACCAGCATCCCCCTTCAGCTCCTTGCTGCTGTAGCGGGCAGGGCTCTCTGGGGGGGGGGGCAAAGAGAGGTGAGGGGGGAGGGGGGACACACACACGAGACCACCCCCCCCCCCCCCCCAAACCCAGCCATCCCTACCTGGTTTGCAGTCGGGGATCACCGCCTGGTAGTCAGCCCCCACCCGGATCATGCTGTCTGGGGAGGGGGTGGGGGAGAGAAGAGGAGAAGAAGGGGGGGGGGGGGGGGGGGCGGGAGGTGAAGCGGGGCCAAGCCGCCCCCCCCCCTCCCCACCCCACCCCACCCCCACCCCCCGGGGCCGTTCCCTGGGCGGGGGGTCGCGGCTGTGCCCCCTCCCCGCCGCCGAACAAAGCCGGCGGCTGAGCGCACACGCGGGCGGCAGGGACAATGGGGACAGGGCTTTGTTCCCCCCCACCGCCCCCGCCGTGGGTCCCCCCCCCACGCCAAACCCCCTCGAGGGGGGTGGGGAGGGGGTTACGTGAACGCAGCCCCCCCCCCCCCCAATTCGGCCGCAGGTTGGGGGGGGGAGCTGCAGAGGGATGCTTGGAGGGAGGAGGGGGGGGGGGGCGCGGGAGTTGGGGGGCTCAGGTCGGGGTTTGGTTAGGGGAGGGGGGCACGGAGTAGGGGGGGGGGGGATGTTTAGGGGAGGGGGGCGCTCACCGTGGCTGTGTTCGTCCTCGCTGGCCTCGTCCTCGGAGGCGGGGGGGGGCTCCTCCGCCGGCCGCCCCCACCTTGGCGGCTCGGCTGCGGGACAGGATCCCCGAGGGCTTCTCCATCACCGACGGCATCGCTAAGGGGAGGGGGCGAGGGAGAGGGGAGGGGGCGAGGGAGAGGGGGGGTGGGGGGCACCCTCAGGTCTCCACCCCCTAGACCTTCCCCCCCCGCCCTTCCCTTCCCCCCACTCCCCCCCCTCCTCGCTCCGAAAGGCGCCGCGGGGGTCGGGGGGGGCTGAGCCCCCAGCGCCGCTTGTCAAACTTTGGTGCTGTTGGGGAGGGGGAAGAGCGAGAGGGGGAGGGGGAGGGGGGGGGGGCCCCCAAATTCCCCCTTCCTACACTCCCTCCGAGCCCACCCCTCCGAGCCCCCCTCCTCAATTTTCCCTCTCCTATTTGGGGAGGGGGCTACGGAGGGGCTTGGGGAGCTGGGGGGGGTGGGGGGGGATTGCTGGGGTGGTGCTGAGGGGGTCAAAGGGAGGGTTGGGAAGATTAAAGGGTAGGGGGGGGGTAGGGGTCTTGGGGGGTGGGGGGCGTCCCGTTGCCCACCGCCGTGCCCGGGACCGATCGCCGCCGGCCGCTGCCGCCGCCGCCAAAGTAGTTCCAGCAGCGGCGGCAGCTCCCCCGCCCCCCGCGTACCCCTCCGCCGGCAGCGAAGGGCTTTGGGGGGGGGGGGGTCCGCAGACCCCAGCCCCGCAGCTCAGACGGGAGCCGTCGGGGGGGGGGGGAGAGATGCGGGGATGTGCTCCCCCCCCCCCTTCGCCCCCCAGCGTGGCAGGAGGGAACAAAGGGCTGGGGGGGGGGGGGGGGGGGGCACAGAGAGGCTGCCGCGGGGCTTTCCCCCCTGCCCTCCCTCACCGCTGCCCTGCTGCTCGCCCCCCAACCCCCCGCGGACCTGCCCCGCACCGCCCGGGCAGAGGTGGTCGCTGCGGGGGGGGGCGGCAGGCTGAGGGCTCCCACGCAAGGGCTATGGGGCCAGGCTGCGAGGCAGCCCCAGAGCCGTGGGGCTGCAATGGGGCAGGCTGCGGGGCTGGAGCTGGGTCTAGCTCTGGGGCTGGCTCGGGGCTGGATCTGGGGCTGGATCTGGGTCTGGATCTGGGGCTGTGTGGGGCTGGCTCGGGGCTGGATCTGGGGCTAGCTCTGGGGCTAGCTCTGGGGCTGGCTCTGGGTCTAGCTCTGGGGCTGTGTGGGGCTGGCTCTGGGTCTAGCTCTGGGGCTGGCTCTGGGGCTGTGCAGGGCTGGCTCTGGGACTGACTCGGGGCTGGCTCTGGGTCTAGCTCTGGGGCTGGATCTGGGTCTAGCTCTGGGACTGACTCGGGGCTGGATCTGGGTCTAGCTCTGGGGCTGGCTCTGGGCTGATCTGGGGCTGGATCTGGGGCTGTCTCGGAGCTGGATCTGGGTCTGTGCAGGGCTGGCTCTGGGTCTGGCTCGGGGCTGGATCTGGGTCTAGCTCTGGGGCTGTGTGGGTCTGGCTCTGGGGCTGGCTCTGGGCTGGCTCTGGGTCTAGCTCTGGGGCTGGCTCTGGGTCTAGCTCTGGGGCTGGCTCTGGGGCTGGCTCTGGGGCTGGCTCTGGGTCTAGCTCTGGGGCTGGCTCTGGGGCTGGATCTGGGTCTAGCTCTGGGCTGGATCTGGGTCTAGCTCTGGGGCTGTGTGGGTCTGGCTCTGGGACTGACTCGGGGCTGGATCTGGGTCTAGCTCTGGGGCTGGCTCTGGGCTGGATCTGGGGCTGGGTCTGGGGCTGTCTCGGAGCTGGATCTGGGTCTGTGCAGGGCTGGCTCTGGGGCTGGCTCGGGGCTGGATCTGGGTCTAGCTCTGGGGCTGTGTGGGTCTGGCTCTGGGACTGACTCAGGGCTGGATCTGGGTCTAGCTCTGGGGCTGTCTTGGGGGCTGTCTCAGGGCTCTGCGGGGCTGCCTTGGGGCTGGCTCTGGGGCTGGCTCTTGGTCTTTGTGGGGCTGCCTTGGGGCTGGCTCTGGGTCTAGCTCTGGGGCTGGCTCTGGGGCTGGCTCTGGGTCTAGCTCTGGGGCTGGCTCTGGGGCTGGCTCTTGGTCTCTGTGGGGCTGCCTTGGGGCTGGCTCTGGGTCTAGCTCTGGGGCTGGCTCTGGGGCTGGCTCTTGGTCTCTGTGGGGCTGCCTTGGGGCTGGCTCTGGGTCTAGCTCTGGGGCTGGCTCTGGGACTGACTCGGGGCTGGATCTGGGTCTAGCTCTGGGGCTGTGTGGGGGCTCTGCAGGGCTGCTTTAGGGCTGCCTTGGGGCTGGCTCTGGGGCTGGCTCTGGGGCTGGCTGCGGGTCTAGCTCTGGGTCGCTGCGGGGCTGGCTTTGGGGCTGCCTTGGGTCTAGCTCTGGGGCTGGCTCTGGGTCTTGCTCTGGGGCTGTGTGGGGCTGGCTCTGGGTCTAGCTCTGGGTCTCTGTGGGGTTGCCTTGGGGCTGGCTCTGGGGCTGCCTTGGGGCTGAATCTGGGTCTAGCTCTGGGTCTGGCTCTGGGTCTGGCTCTGGGGCTGGCTCGGGGCTGGATCTGGGTCTCTGTGGGGCTGCCTTGGGGCTGTGCGGAGCTGGGTCTGGGGCTGGCTGTGGGGCTCTGCAGGGCTGCTTTAGGGCTGCCTTGGGGCTGGCTCTGGGTCTAGCTCTGGGGCTGGCTCTGGGGCTGACTCGGGGCTGGCTCTGGGTCTGGATCTGGGGCTGGCTCTGGGTCTAGCTCTGGGTCTGGATCTGGGGCTGGCTCGGGGCTGGATCTGGGTCTGGATCTGGGGCTGGCTCTGGGGCTGGATCTGGGTCTGGATCTGGGGCTGGCTCTGGGGCTGGATCTGGGTCTAGCTCTGGGGCTGCCTTGGGGCTGGAACCTCCGCGCGCGGGGGGGTGTCTCCCTCAGCGCGGGGCGGGGGCGGGGCGGGGCCCCTCCTGCTTTCCCGCCCTCACCCCCTTTTTTTTTTTCAACCAATCAGCGACGAAGTCGCCTTCGCAGGCGGAGGAGCCTCCACGTGCCGGCTGCCCGCCCCCACCCGCCCCCCGCCCCCCCCCCTTTACGGCTCGCCCGCTCGCTGGCGACTCCGCCCCGGCCGCTTAGGCGCAGGCGCAGGAGGAGCGAGTCGGCCGTAGGCAGGCAGGCCGGCCGGCAGGCAGGCGCGGGCGCGCGTGCGTGCGTGCGTCTCGCGCTCCTCCCTCCCTCCCTCCCTCCCTTACCCCTAACCTACCACCACCCTCTCCCCCCCAGCTATACATCCGGCGCGCTCCCGCGCGCGCCCCGCTCAGTCCCCGCCCGCGCCCGCGCGCCGTGCGCAGCCGCCGCCGCCGCCGCCATGGGGGTGAGTGCGGCCGGGCACGGCCCCGGGGGAGGGGGGAGGCTCGGTCCCGGTGGGGGGGAGGGCAGCCGGCAGAGCGGCCTGGCCGTGGAGGCTTCGCTGGAGGCCATTCGGGGCCGGCCGAGGCGGTCTGGAGCGTCCCGGACGCGGGGGGTGGGGGGTGGTGGGGTGGTGTTGAGGCCTCCGGGGGGGGGGGGGGGGGCTCCTAGGAAGGGTCTTTGAGGCCTCTTGAAGGGGACCCTTGGGGCCCATCCGGGACGAGGAAAGGTTCCTGTGAGGGGGGGGGGGGGAGCTGAGAGAGCCTCTGAAAGGGGTTGGGGGGCCGGTGGGGGGGAGGGGTCTCAGGGACCCCTGAGGCGCTTGGGGGTGGCCGGTGGGGGGGGACACACCACACCCCCCCCCCACCCCCACCCCCCCCCCGAGGGCAGTTTGGGCTCTTGGAGGAGCTCTTGGGGAGCTTTGGGGCTGGCTGAGAGGAGTTGGCTTTCCCCTGGGGTGGGGGGGGGGGGTCTGGGGGCTCCTCTTTGGGGGGTGGGGGGGTGGGGGGCTGGAGCTGCCCGGGGACGCCTGGGACTGGGTCAGGGTCTGCTTTGGGGCGCTCTGGTTGGGGTTGAGGTTGGGTTGGGGTCGGTTTGGGGTTGGGGCTGGGGCTGGTTTTGGGCTGGGGCTGGTTTGGGGTTGGGGCTGGTTTTGGCTTGGGGTTGGGTTGGGGTTGGGGTTGGTTTGGGTTAGGGTTGGGGTTGTGTTTGGGGTTGGGGCTGGTTTTGGCTTGGGGTTGGTTTGGCTTGGGGTTAGTTTGGGATTGGGTTGGGGCTGGTTTGGGGTTAGGTTTGGGGCTGGTGTGGGGTTGGGGCTGGTTTGGGGTTTGGGGTTGGGGCTGGTTTGGGGTTGGGGCTGGTTTGGGGTTGGGGCTGGTTTGGGGTTGGGGCTGGTTTGGGGTTGGGGCTGGTTTGGAGTTGGGGCTGGTTTGGAGTTGGTTTTGGGTTGGGGTTGGGGCTGGTTTGGGGTTGGGGTTGGTTTGGGGCTGGGTTGGGCTTGGGGTTGGGGTTGGTTTGGGATTGGGTTGGGGTTGGTTTTGGGTTAGGTTTGGGGCTGGGTTGGGTTGGGGTTGGGTTTGGTTTGGGCTTGGGCTTGGGGCTGGGTTGGGGTTGGGTTTGGTTTGGGGCTCGTTTGGGGCTGGTTTTGGGTTGGGGCTGGGTTGGGGTTGGGGTTTGGCTTGGGGTTGGGTTGGGGTTGGGTTTGGGGTTGGGGCTGGTTTGGGGTTGGGGTTGGGTTGGGGTTGGGTTGGGGTTGGGGTTGGGTTGGGGTTGGTTTGGGGTTGGGTTGGGACCCCCTGAAGGGATTTTTGAGGCTCCCTGATCGCTTTTTGGGGCTCTTTAGGTTTGTTTGGGTTTATATTCTGCATCCCCCCTCCCCCCCCCCGGTTCTGGCTGCGTTTAACTTGGGTGAAAGTGGAGCTCAGGAAGCCTGAATCCCCCTTGGACACCCCCCTGGGTGGTCACTCCGTGGGGCTGGAGGGATCCTAGTGGCCTTATGAGCCGTTTTGGGGTGAAATCACCGAGGTTTAGGTTATTTGGTCGGGGGGGGGGAGGGGCACAAACTCCTACAACTTGAGCCAGAGGAACCCTCGAGGCACTAAGTCCATTCAGCTGCTGCTGCTGCTGCTGCCACCGGCTCGCCCTTGCTGACCCATTTGCACCCTGGGGAGCCCTCAGAGCGGCTGAGGAAGGGTTCAGCCCTCCCCAAAACGCCCCTTTTTTTTTACCCCCCCCCCCCAAAATCCCTGCAGGCTGAGGATTTGGGGGGGGGGAGGGGGAATGAACCTCTCCCTTCCCAACTTGCTGATTGGTTTTGCTCTCTGGGGGCTTCGATGCTTCGCTGGCTCCGGGGCAAGGCTTTGCTGGGGGGGCTGGAGGTGGGGGTGGGGGGGGGTGGGGGGGGAAGAAAGCTTGTGCTGGGCTGGGACACCCCCCTCCCCACTAAGTTTGGTGCCAATGGAGGGTTCTGGCTGCCCCTGGGCCACAGAGGAAGTCGAGCAAGGGCAAGGAGAAGAAGCAGAAGCGGCTGGAGGAGCGGGCGGCCATGGACGCCGTCTGCGCCAAGGTGGAGGCTGCGAACAAAGTGAGTGTTGAAAACCGGGGTGAGGGACCCCCACACCCTCCAGAATGAGCAAAGTCCCTTCCCCCCCCTCCCCCCCTCCCCAGCCACCCCCCTCCTCCCCTGTTGGTGCTTCCTTGGGGTTGGGTGGGTGTTTTTTTTGGGGGTGCTGTTTGCTCTCTTCCAGCTCCAAGATCCCCTGGAAGCTTTCCCAGTGTTCAGGAAGTATGACAGGAATGGGTGAGTGGTCCCAGTTTGTTCCCATACCCCCCCAACACGCCCCCCAGGCCCTTCCCCTGCACCCACCCCCCTGCTGCTTCCCTCCTTGGCAGCCTGAACGTGGCCATCGAGTGCCGGCGTGCGGCGGGGCTGGAGCCAGCCACGCTGGACTGGGCCTTCGAGCTGACCAAGGCCAACATGCAGCAGCTGTGAGTGGGGTTGGGGGGCAAAGGCCCAGAGGGGTGGGGGGAGCCCTTAGGTTGCTGAGGGTTGGGGGTTTGTGGCCCCCAGGGGGGCTGAGGGTGGGGGGTTTTGCAGACCCAAGGTTGGGGTTGGGGTTGGGTTGGGGCTGGGGTTGGGTTGGGGTTGGGTTGGGGCTGGGGTTGGTTTGGGGTTGGGTTGGGCTTGGTTTGGGGTTGGGTTGGGCTTGGTTTGGGGTTGGGTTGGGCTTGGTTTGGGGTTGGGTTGGGCTTGGCTTGGGGGTTGGTTTTGGCTTGGGGGTTGGGGTTGGGTTGGGGCTGGGGTTGGGTTGGGGGTTGGGGTTGGTTTTGGGTTAGGGTCGGTTTTGGCTTGGGGTTGAGGTTGGGTTGGGGCTGGGTTGGGGTTGGTTTTGGGTTGGCTTGGGGTTGGCTTGGGCTTGGGGTTGGCTTGGGGTTGGTTTGGGGTTGGGTTTGGGTTGGGGGTTGGTTTTGGCTAGGGGTTGGGGTTGGGTTGAGGCTGGGCTTGGTTTTGGGTTGGGCTTGGTTTGGGCTTGGTTTGGGCTTGGATTGGGGCTGGGCTTGGATTGGGGCTGGGGTTGGTTTGGGGCTGGGGTTGGTTTGGGGCTGGGGTTGGTTTGGGGCTGGGGTTGGTTTGGGGCTGGGGTTGGTTTGGGGCTGGGCTTGGGGCTGGTTTGGGCTTGGGGCTGGTTTGGGCTTGGGGCTGGTTTGGGCTTGGGGCTGGTTTGGCGCTGGGGCTGGTTTGGGGCTGGGGCTGGTTTAGGGTTGGTGTTGGTTTGGGGTTGGGGCTGCTTGCTTGTTTTCCTCCCCATACCCCTGAGGTGTTTGGAGGTTTCCCCCCTTCCCCTCCCCCCTGTTGGGAGCTCTCAGCTCTGGCTGCCTTCCCCCCAGCTATGAGCAGAGCGAGTGGGGCTGGAAGGAGCGGGAGAAGCGCCAGGAGCTGCGGGACGACCGCGCCTGGTACCTGCTGGCTCGGGAGCCTGGCGCCGGCCCCGTGGCCTTCTCTCACTTCCGCTTCGACGTGGAGTGCGGGGACGAGGTTCTGTACTGGTGGGTACCGGGGGGGGGGGGTGTGGTGGTGGGGAAGACTGGGGAGCACCCCAAAACGAGCTGGGGGCCCCCCCAAAGCACGGCTGCTCTGTGCTTTCTAACCCTGGGGGATGCTTCCCTCCCCTTCCCTTGGCAGCTACGAGGTGCAGCTGGAGAGCAGGGTCCGGCGGCGCGGCCTGGGCAAGTTCCTCCTGCAGATCCTCCAGCTGGTGGCCAACAGGTGACAGCCCCACAGCTGCCTGCCTTTATTTTTTGGGGTGAAACCGGATGGTTTGGGGGCTTGCTGATCGCACCCCACCCTCCCTCCCTCCCTCCCTCCTCCCCCCTGCTCTTGGCCCCCCCAGCACGCAGATGAAGAAGGTGATGCTGACGGTCTTCAAGCACAACCACGGCGCCTACCAGTTCTTCCGGGAGGCTCTGCAGTAAGGCTCTCCGCAGCCCCAAATCCGCTGCTTTCCAGCCCGGGGGGGGGCCTGGCCGTGCCGTGCTCTCTGCAGTAAGGCTCCACAGCCCCAAACCCGCTGCTTTCCAGCCCGTCCCCGCAGCCGCTGGGAGGAGGAGGAGGAGGAGGAGGAGGGGGGCGGGGAGGGGGGCGGGGCTGGCTGTGACCGAGCTCTCCTGCGCACTGTCGTTGCAGAGCGCTGGCAGCGTGGCCGGGGCCGGGCCTCGTGGGCAGGAGGGGCAGGGGCAAGCCCAGCGAGGTGGGTGCTCGGGGGTGGCCCTCGGCGCCGGGGCCCGGCAGGCAGGCAGGGACTCTCTTTTTTGAGGTGGGGGTGGGGGTGGTGGGGTTTGACCCCAGTTTCTGAGGGGGGGTTGGGGGTGTGTTTGTCCCCTTCTCAGGGGGTTGTCCCCTTCTCAGGGGGGTCTGAGCCCCTCTGCAGGGGAGTATTGCTCCTTTCCTGGGGGGGTTTCAACCCATTTTCTGAGGCCTTTTTTTTTGCCCTTTGCTGGGGGGGGGGTGGTTCTGCCTGCCTCTTTTTTTCTAGTAGGTGACTTTGAACTCCTCTTCCTCCCAGGAAGTTGTTTGAACACCCCCCCCACCTCTTTTGGAGGGGATTTAACCCCATTTTAGGGCAACATAGGGGTGTGAGTCAGTGTCACAGTGGGGTCAGGGTGTCACAGTGGGGTCAGGGTGATGTGAGGCAGGAGTCAGGGTCACAGAGGGGTGAGGGGGGGGTCACAGGGGTCGTTGTCAGGGGAACTGTGGTGACAAGAAGCAGGGGGTGGGGGGGGGGTCAGGGTGTGGCAGAGGGTCAGGCTGACCCTGTCCCTGCCCCCCCCCAGGTTCGAGGTGGACGCCACCTCTCCCAGCGTCTCGGGCTGCTGCGGGGACGATGCCTCCTACGAGATCCTCAGCCGCAGGACCAAGTTCGGGGAGAGTCACCCCCACGCCGCGGGGGGGCACTGCGGGGGGTGCTGCCACTGAAATCCCCCCACCACCATCCCCACCCCCCCCACCAGATCATCGGAGTTGGCCCCCAAAACGCCTGGAGAACAGAGACTCAGCCTGGCTGCACCCTCCTGCCGTGCCTCTGCTCACCGAATGGGCGATGGGACCACGCCCCCCCCCCCACGCCCCCCACCCTCTGCTCTTGGTGGGGGAAAGGGGGCAGGGATGATTTGGGGGCTGGGAAAGAGGCTTCTTGACCCTTCTGCTGGCTTCCGGTTGCCTGGCAGGAGCTGAGACCCCTCCTGCCCTCCCCCCTCCCTCTCCTCTCTTTTCTGTTTCGTTGGTTTGGGTTTGTTTTGGGTTTTTATTTTCTCAGCGACTTTTGTCTGTTTGTAATAAATAAAGGAAAACAAAGCAGCGCCTGGAGTCAGGTGGTTTGGGGCGGGGTCTGGGCGAGGGGGACGGAGCTTGCTGCCTGCCTGCCTCCCTCCCTCCTTCCTTCCTTCCTTCCCTCCGGACGTGACGTTCTGGCAGCTCCGGTTCCACCATGCCGCCGCTCGTCCGCCTGGCCGCTTCCCTCCTGCGCTCCGCCGCCCGCCCCGCCCCGCCCCGGCGCAGCATCATCTCGGGGCCGCCGCAGCACCCGCTGGGGCCGGGGGTGAGTGCGGGGGCGGCGGCGGAGGGGAAGGGAAGAAGAGAGCCCGGGGTGGTGGCGGTGACCTTGTCCGGGGGCGGGGAGGAGCAGGAGGAGCTGGGCGCTAACGGCGCTGCGCCCGCAGGAGAGCGTCGTGGGCTTCGCCCTGCTCTTCGCCGCCTGCATGGGGCCGGCCGCCTGGGTGCTCGCCCACCTCGACGACTACAAGAAGCGGGACTGACCCTCCCCCACCGCCCATCCCCTGCCGGGGACCACGCAGCGCCGCCGGGACCACCCAGCGCCGGGACCAGCGGGAGCGCTCCTCGGGGCTGCCCCCAACCGCCGATGGGACCTTCCCTGCTGCCCCCTCGCCTGCAATAAACGCCGTTGACACCGCCCTCGGCTCCGCGCCTTTCCCCTCCCGGGGGGCGGGGAGGCGTGGGAGAGGGGTCCTGCCCTGGGGAGGGGGCTTTGAGGTCGCTGTGTGACGTCATGGGGAGGTCACGGGACGGGAGGGGGCGGGCTGGTGGTGTGGGGGGGTCTGGTTGCTGAGGACGATGGCAGTGGGCTGCCAGGAGCGGGGCTGGGTGCTGGGGCGGGTTCCTATTGGCCGCGTGGGTTGCCAGGGGCAGGGCTAGGTGCTGGGGCGGCTTCCTATTGGCCGCGTGGGTTGCCAGGGGCGGGGGCTGCGCGGGGTCAGTTGCCGAGGGGCGAGAAGCCGGCGCTGGTTGCCAGGGGTGGGGCCTGTCGCTAGGGGCGGAGCCGCTCCCCCCTCCAGCCCGGTCTCCATGGGCCGAGCCCATCGCTAAGGCTCCCCCCCGGCGCTACACTTCTGGTAGCCTGCCGGGAACTTCCGGTATCATGACTTAAGGCCAGCCAATAGGCTGCGACTTCCGGCACATGACGCGCGACGTGGCAGTGACGTCAGCGCGGCCGCTGGATCCCGGTAGCGGCGCCAGGCCCGGCCAGAACCCGAGTCCCGGTGAGCGCGCGGGGGAGGCGGGGCTGAAGGCGGCGGCGCGAACGTGGCCCCGCCCTTCCCGGGACACGCGCGTCCCGCCCCCTACCCCGGAGGGCTCCCGGGCGAGCAGCAGAGACCGAGAGCCGCTGGGGGGGGGGGGGGGGGGCGGCCGCGTCCCGGCTGCCAGCGGCCGCTGGGTGGAGCCCGGGGCCTGCTGGGGGGCTCCGGGCGGCACCGAGGGGCTCCGGCCCCCCGCGGGGAGGTGGTGGAGGGTCCCGCTCTCACCCTTTCCCCCCCCGGCAGCGGCGGGTGATGAGCACCGATGAACGCTCGGCGCCGGCACGGCTCTAGGCAGCGGGAACCGGGAGTCTACCTGGGACCGCCCCAGACCCAGGCCCTGCACCCCCCACCCCTCGGTGTCGCCGCCCCCTCCTCGCCCCTGCCGCCGCCGCAGCTGCCTCCCCCCCCTATCGCGGACGCCATGTCCTGTCGCGACAGGACCCAAGAGTTCCTCTTCGCCTGCAAGTCGCTGCAGGGCCGGCAGGTGGGTGCCGGGGGGGCAGATCCTCCGGGATGCTCCCAGCTCCGTTTGCCCCTTCCCCTCACCCCGGCGATCCTCCTTTGCCCCCCCTTTTACCCTGGGCAGCCCCCAGCTCTCCCCCCACATCCCCTGGGGGTCCCTCTCTGCCCCCCCAGCCTGGACGTCCCTCCTTTTATCCCCCTCCCCACTACCCCGGGCTCCTTCCTCTGTCCTCTCTCTGCCTTTAGCTTTTCACCCTGAGGTTCTTCTTTGCCCAGCCCCCCAACTTGGGGTCTCCCTTTGCCCCCCCCCCCCCCCAATCCTGACCCTCCCCTTTCTCCCCAGGATGGGGCCCAGCCTGGCAGAGTGGCCCCCGGGGGGGGGCGGCAGCGGAGCGAGTTCAGCCTCATGGCCAAGTGAGGAGGGGGCCCTGGGGGCGGGGGGGGTGATGGGATAGGAGGGGGTTGGGGTTCCAAGGGGTACCCTGAGGGGAGTGATGGGACAGGAGAGGTTTGGGGTTCCAAGGGGTACCCTGGGGGGGTGATGGGACAGGAGGGGTTGGGGTTCCAAGGGGTACCCTGAGGGGAGTGATGGGACAGGAGAGGTTTGGGGTTCCAAGGGGGTACCCTGGGGGGGTGATGGGACAGGAGGGGTTTGGGGTTACAGGGGGTACCCTGAGGGGGTGATGGGACAGGAGGGGTTTGGGGTTACAGGGGGGACTCTGGGGGGGTGATGGGACAGGAGGGGTTTTGGGGTTACAGGGGGTACCCTGAGGGGAGTGATGGGACAGTGGGACAGGAGGGGTTTGGGGTTACAAGAGCTAGGGAGGAAGGACAGGGAGTCCTGGTGGGGGGGGGGCAGGAGGGGGCTGGGAGGAGGAGGAGGAGGAAGGTGATGGGGAGTGGACAGGAGAGGTTTGGGGCTCCCAGGGGTGGTGGGAAGACAGAGGGGCCCCCAAGGAGGGACCAAATGGGGGTCGGGGGGGCAGGAAGGGTTAGGGTCCCTAGAGAACAGGGCCATGGGGTGGGATAGGACGGGAGGTGGGGGAGGGGAGGGGTCTGTGTGGCTGCCCAGCGCCCCCCCCCCCCCCCCCCGAGCCCTAACCGCCCCCCCCGGCACCGCCAGGCGCATCGGGAAGGACCTCAGCAACACCTTTGCCAAACTGGAGAAGCTGACGATCTGTGAGTGACCCTGGAGGGCCCTGGGGGGGAGGTGGGGGGGAGGGGAGGCAGGGGAAGGGGAGGTGCTGGTGGGGGGGGACAGGACTGCAGCCCTCCCCCTCCCCTCCCTTCCCCCCCTCCCCTTTTTCCGCTGGCAGTGGCCAAGCGCAAGTCGCTGTTCGACGACAAGGCAGTGGAGATCGAGGAGCTGACCTACATCATCAAACAGGTGGGGTTTGGGGGGGGGGTGGGGGGACTTGGGGGGGGGGCCACTCGGGGGTGTCCCTGACCTCCATGTGCCCCCCCCCCCCCCCCCCTCCTTCTTCCAGGACATCAACAGCTTGAACAAGCAAATCGCTCAGCTGCAGGAGGTGGTCCGTGCCCGGGGTGGGCAGAGCGGGCGCCACATCCAGACCCACTCCAACACCGTGGTGATGTCGCTGCAGGTGGGGCTGGGGTGGTGCTCAGGCTTTTGGGGGGGCCGGGGGGGGGGTTGCACTTAAAGCTCTCTCCTCACTGATCCACGTTCCCCCCCTCCCCAATTTCTCTCCCCAGTCCAAGCTGGCCTCCATGTCCAACGACTTCAAGTCGGTGCTGGAAGTGCGGACAGAGGTGAGAGGTTTCCTTTCCCCTCTCCCCCCCATCCCCTTTCTGCTCCTCCCCCAGCCCCATTTATACCCCCTGAGCCTCATATTCTCCCCCTAACCACCCCCCCCCCCCAGCCCCATTTTCTGCCCCTGCCCCCCCTGATTCCTCCCTTGCTCCCCAGAACCTGAAGCAGCAGCGCAGCCGCCGGGAGCAGTTCTGCCGCTCCCCGGTCTCCGCTTTGCCTCTCGCCGCTGGTAACCTGGGTGAGTCCTGGGGGGGTGTGTGGGTGAGGCTGAGGGTCTGGGGGGGTTCCTCACTCCCCCCACACCCCCCAATCTGCCCATCCTCCCCCCCCCCAGGCAGCTCCACCATGCTGCAGGATGAGCCACAGCGCTCGGGGGCCGTGGCCATCGAGATGGACTCCCGGACGAGCCAGCAGCTGCAGCTGATCGATGAGCAGGTGGGGACTGGAGCCTTGGGGGGGATGTCCTACAGCAACCCCACCTTGAGTGACCTGGGTGGGGGGGCTCAGACCTTCTTCCCCCCCCCCAAGTCTCCCCCAGCTGAACTTTTTTTTCTCCATCCCTGACCCCCCTTGCAGGATTCCTACATCCAGAGCCGGGCAGACACGATGCAGAACATCGAATCCACCATCGTGGAGCTGGGCTCCATCTTCCAGCAGCTGGCACACATGGTGAAGGAGCAGGAGGAGACCATCCAGAGGTGCCAGCCCTGCCCTGCCCTGCCCTGCCCACCCTCTGTGTCCCCCTCCCCCTCACCTCCCTGTCCCCTCCTGCCCCGCGCAGGATCGATGCCAGCGTGGAGGACGCTCAGCTGAACGTGGAGGCAGCGCACGGCGAGATCCTGAAGTACTTCCAGTCAGTGACCTCCAACCGTTGGCTGATGGTGAAGATCTTCCTCATCCTCATCATCTTCTTCATCGTCTTCGTCGTCTTTCTGGCCTGAGCCACCTCCTCCCTGGGGCTCCCCGGCCCTGGGACAGACAAGGCTGGGTCCAGGCCTCGCTGGGCTCGGAGACGGACGTTGGCGCGGGGATGGGGAAGGGTCCCGCTCTGGGGGACCCTCCAACCACCCCCCAAGGACCTGAAACTGCCCTCTGGGGGTCTTCAGACTGCTACCAAGGACCTCGTGCTGCACCTTGGGGACCTCAAAACTGTAACCTGGGAACCCCCAGCCTCCTCCTGGGGCCTAAGCTGACTCTGGGGACCCCCTTTTTTTCTTCCTGGGTGGGTGGGGGGCAGCCCCCCGGCTCCCCTCCTGCGTGTCCCGCAGCCTACGCCGAGGCTGCTCCCTGCACCTACCTGGTCATGGTGGCTGTGGATCCTCCTGGGGGACTGGACCCCAGCAGGCCTTGGACCCCTGTGGAGGGCTGCAGCCCCCATAAAAGCTCTGGGACCCCCTCCTGGGTGGCTGTGGCCAGCCTGGCCCCCTGAGCTGGGCTGGGCTGTGGGGACCCCATTTAAACCAGTCTGGCCTCTGTGGAAGGCTTTGGGCCTTCCAGCGAGGGTAAAGAAGCCAGTTTGGCTCCCCTGGGGGGGGGGGGGGGCTGTGGGACCCCTGGCGGGGGCTCGCAGAACCCCATTAAAACCCTGCGACGCCGTTTTCACTCCTCGCTGCCTTTTGTGCCGAGCCGGGACTCGAACCGGCGAGCTGCGGGTTTGGGGTGCGCGGCGTCGGCGCGCGGGGCGGGGCCGCAGCCCGGAGTCTGGGGCTGCCCTGCAGGGCGGAAGTGGCGCGCGCCGCGGGGGGAAACGACGACGCTCTGCGGGCGGAAGTGGCGTCAGGGGCTCGCTGCCCTCCGGGCGGAAGTGACGCAGCGGGCCGGGGGGGGGGGCGCCGCGGCGGGGAGGCCGCGGGTGCCGGTAGCGGGCAGCGGCGATGGCGGAGGAGGGCAAAGGAAGTTACAGCGGTGAGCGGGAGCCCGGCGGGGCGGGGGGGGGGGAGCGCGGGAGGAGGGCTGGGGGGCGGCTGCGGGCGGCCCCAGGGCCGCGCGGGGCCGGGGGAAGGGGCAGCGCGGTAGGCCCCGTAGGGTGGGAGGCGGCGCCGGGCCCGGTGTGTCGGCCGGGAGAGGGGACGGAAGGGGGGGGCGGTGGGGGCCCGGGGGAGAGGGAGCAGGAGGCTGGGGCGAGGGGAGAGGGGGGGGCTTGAGGAGTCGGGAGCGGGGAGGTAGGGCCTAGGGGCTGGAGGAAGGGGAGAGGGAGTGAAGGGGGCCTGGGGAGGGAGGAGATCGGAGGGATGGGGAGGGGGGACGGAGCCGGGAGGGGGGCGGAGGAGAGCAGAGAAGGGTCTGGGGAGAGGAGAGGAGAGGAGAGGAGAGGTGGGGGGCTTGGGGAGTGCGGCTGGAAAGAGGGGGCGGGGGGTCGGGGAGCTGGGGTCTGGAGATGTGGGGCGGGGAGGAGAGAGAGAGGGAGAGGCTGGAGCGGAGACCTGGAGCTGTGAAGGGAGGAGGATGAGAGGGGTTGGGGGAGAGAGATAGAGGGAGATGGGGAGATAGAGGAGGCCCGGGGAGGGAAGCTGAGGGCTGGGAGCAGCTGGGGGAAGGCTGGGGGCCGGACAGAGCCCGGGTGCTGAGCCGGCGCCCCCCCCGTGCCGTGGGGCAGAGCACGATGACCGCGTCGGCGGCCGGAGCTTCCCGGGCCGAAAGAAGAAAGGCCGGGGCCCGTTCCGCGGCAAGATGTACAGCGAGCTGAGCCACCGGCCCCGCGGCCGCGGCGGCTTCCGTCCCGCCCGCGCCGGACGAGGACGACGGCGACGTCCCCATGAGCGAGCCCCACGACGGCTCCCGCGGCCGATAGTGAGTGCCGCCGGCGGCCGGGGGAGGGGAGGAGGGGGAGGGGGAGGGGGAAGGGGGACGCTCGGGGCACCCCCAAACCTCGCCTCCCTTTCTTCCCCCGTCCCCAGCTTGCCCTACGGGCCGCGGCCGAGCCGCCCGGCCAACATCCACATCACCGTCCGACGGGACCCGGCCGAGCGCGGCGGCGGCAGCAGCCGGGACAGCGGCGGCCGCAGGAACTGGTTCAAGATCACCGTGAGTGGGGGGGCTATTGGGGGGATCCCCCTGACGCTCCTCCCCGGGGCTGGGCGCCTCGACCACCCCCACCCCCCGTCCTGCCTGGGCTGCCGGGGGGGCGGGGAAGGGTCGTGGCCGCTGTCGCCGCGCTGGCGATGGGGAGGGGGCTGGGGGCAGCCTGGCTGCGGTCCCCTGCTCACCGCCCCTGAAGGCTGGGGGCAAGCCCTGGGGGTGGCCTCTGGCTGCCTGCCTGCGGCTCCCTGCGAGGAGCTTGGGGGTCGGCTGAGGGCTGGGGCTGCAGGAAGCAGCCTGGGGGTCGGCCCAGGGCAGGGGGAGGTTGGATTAGAGCAGTGATTGCTGCCCCTGGGGGGGGGGGGTGGGGGTGTGGTGGTGTCAGGGACTGGAAGAGGCTTTTGAGGAGGGGTCCCCAGGCTGGGCAGCTCCAGAAGGGGCTCCTGAGAGCCTGCTGTGGCCTTTGGCTGCCCCTGGGTGGGCCCTGGGGGTTCCCTCCTTGCCTTTTGCGCTTCTCCCTTTTTGCTTTCAACTTTGCTCTCGTTTTCTCTTGAGTCTCTTGGCTCTTTCTCTACTGTTTCCTTTTCCTTCCTCTTCTCTTTCTCTTTCTTTTCTTTTATTTTTCTCTTTCTTTCCCTTCCTCTTCTCTTTCTCTTTCCTTTCCTTTTCTCTTCTTTTTCTTTTCCCTTCCTCTTCTTTCTCTTTTCTTTCTCTTCCTTTTCTATTTTTCTTCTTTTCCTTTTCCTTTTCCCTTTCCCTTTTCTCCTTTTCCTTTTCCTTTTCCCTTTCCCTTTTCTCCTTTTCCTTTCCCTTTCCCTTTCCCTTTCCCTTTCCCTTTCCCTTTCCCTTTCCCTTTCCCTTTCCCTTTCCCTTTTCCTCCCCTCCCCTCTCCCTCCTCTCTCCCTCCCCTCTCCCTCCTCTCTCCCTCCTCTCTCCCTCCTCTCTCCCTCCCCTCTCCCTCCCCTCTCCCTCCCCTCTCCCTCCCCTCTCCCTCCCCTCTCCCTCCCCTCTCCCTCCCCTCTCCTTCCTTCTCCCTCCCCTCTCCCTCCCCTCCCCTCTTCTCACCTCTCCCTCCCCTCTCCTCCCCCTCCTTCCTTCTCCCTCCCCTCTCCTCTCCTCTCCTTCCTTCTCCCTCCCCTCTCCCTCCCCTCCCCTCCCCTCCTCTTTCCCTCCCCTCTCCTCGTCTTTCCCTCCCCTCTCCTCCTCTTTCCCTCCCCTCTCCTCCTCTTTCCCTCCCCTCTCCTCCTCTTTCCCTCCCCTCTCCTCCTCTTTCCCTCCCCTCTCCTCCTTTTTCCCTCCCCTCTCCTCCTCTTTCCCTCCCTTCTCCCTCCCCTCTCTCTCCTCTTTCCCTTCCCCCTTCCCTTTCCCCTTTGTGCTTTTCTTCCCTATCTTTTTTCCTCTGTCCTTTGCCTTTTTCCCCACTCTTCTTCCTCCCCTGGCCCAGCAACTGACTCCCCCCCCTTTACCCCTGCCCCCCAGATCCCCTATGGGAAGAAGTACGACAAGTCCTGGCTGCTGAGCTCCATCCAGAACCTCTGCAGCGTTCCCTTCACGCCGGTCGAGGTCAGCAGGGCCCCAGGCCTTGGGGGGGGGGAGGTTCCTTCCCTTCCCAAATCAGGCTGGGGGGGTCACCCTCCCCCCCTCAGTGACCCCCAGAGCCCTCCAGCTGATCCCCTCCCCTCCCCCTCCCAGTTCCACTACGACCACAACCGGGCCCAGTTCTACGTGGAGGACGCCACCACGGCCAGCGCCCTCAAGCAGGTCCTCTCGCAAGATCACCGACAGGGACAACTACAAGGTGGGGGCTGCTGGCCTGTCCCCAGCCAGGGGGGTTGAGGGGGGGCTCTCCATCATTTTCCTCCAGTCCTGGCTCACTGGAGGGGTCCCAGATGACTGGAAGCTGGCCAGTGTGGTCCCCATCCATAGGGAAGGTTGGATGGAGGAGCCTGGAAGCTCCAGGCCTGGCAGCCTGAGCTCAGTGCCAGGGAAAGTGATGGAGCAGATTATCCTGGGGGCAATCACACAGCACTCACAGCATGGCCAAGGGCTCAGGTCCAGCCAGCATGGGTTTAGGAAGGGCAGGTCCTGCCTCTCCAACCTGATCTCCCATGCCCAGGGGACTGCCTGGTGGATGTGGGGCAGGCTGTGGATGTGCTCTGCCTGGACCTCAGCAAGGCCTTTGACCCCATCCCCCCACAGCAAACTCCTGGCCAAGCTGTCAGCCCCTGGCTTGGACAGCAGCTCTCTGAGCTGGGTGAGGAACTGGCTGGAGGCTGAGCCCAGAGAGTGGTGGTGAATGGTGCCACAGCCAGCTGGCAGCCAGGCACCAGTGGTGTGCCCCAGGGAGCAGTGCTGGGCCCTGTGCTCTTTAACATCTTCAGTGATGATCTGGATGAGGGCATTGAGTCCATCAACAGTGAATGTGCAGCTGACACCAAGCTGGGAGCAGAGGTTGGTCAGTCAGAGGGCAGAAAGGCTCTGCAGAGGAACCTTGCCAGGCTGGACAGAAGGGCAGAGGCCAACAGGATGGCATCCAACAAGTGCCAGGGGCTGCACTTTGGCCACAGCAACCCCAGGCAGAGCTCCAGGCTGAGAGCTGCCAAACAGAGAGGGAGCTGGGGGTGCTGATTGACAGCTCCCTGAACATGAGCCAGCAGTGTGCCCAGGGGGCCAAGAAGGCCAAGGGCATCCTGGCCTGCAGCAGGCAGAGTGTGGCCAGCAGGAGCAGGGAGGTCATTGTGCCCCTGGACTCTGCATTGGTTAGGTAAAACCTTGAGTGCTGTGTCCAGTTCTGGGCTCCTCAGTTTAGGAAGGACATTGAGAGACTTGAAGGTGTCCAGAGAAGGGCAACAAGGCTGGGGAGGGGTCTGGGGCACAGCCCTGTGAGGAGAGGCTGAGGGAGCTGGGGTTGCTTAGCCTGCAGAAGAGGAGGCTCAGGGGAGACCTCATTGCCCTCTGCAGCTCCCTGCAGGGAGGTTGTAGCCAGGTAGGGGTTGGTCTGCCAGGCAAGCAGCACCAGAACAAGAGCACACAGCCTCAAGCTGTGCCAGGGGAGGTTTAGGTTGGAGGTGAGGAGGAAATTCTTCCCAGAGAGAGTTGTTGGCCCTGGGGATGTGCTGCCCAGGGAGGTGGTGGAGTCCCCAGCCCTGGAGGCGTTCCGGAGGGGCTTGGATGTGGCACTTGGTGCCATGGGCTGGGCATGAGTTCTGTGGTGAGAGGTTGGACTGGATGATCTTGGAGGTCTCTTCTGACCTTGGTGATGCTGTGAGGCTGTGGCTCAGGCTGCCCCCCCAGCCCCTGCCCCCCCCGGGGTGCTGATGCTGTCTCCCCCCCCCCCGGCAGGTGGTGATCGTCATCAACAACTCCGCCCCGCCGCAGTCGCTGCAGAACGAGCTGAAGCCCGAGGAGGTGGAGCAGCTGAAGGTGAGCAGGGCAGGGGGAGGAGGGGGAGGAAGAGGCAGCAGGAGCCCCCAGCTGGAAGAGGAAGAGGAGGAGGAAGAGCTCAGCCTCACTTCTCCCCCCCCCACCTTGCTTCCCCTTCCTCTCAGCTCTGCATGAGCAAGCGCTACAACGGCTCCCAGCGGGCGCTGGACCTCAAGAGCCTCCGTGGGGACCCTGGTGAGCGAGGGGCAGGGCAGAAGGGGGGGGGGAAGGGGGAGGGGGGGTGGGCAGGGGCAGCCTCTCACCCCCCTCCCCTTGCTGTTCCTGCCCCCTCCCCAGATTTGGTGTCCCAGGGCATCGACATGGTGCTGAGCCAGCGCAGCTGCATGGCAGTGGTGCTGCGCATCATCGAGGAGAACATCCCCGAGGTGGGCAGCAGGGGAGACACCCCCTGGGCGCTGGGGGGGGTGGGGAGCAGGGGGGGAGACACCCCTGGGTGCTGGGGGGGTGGGGAGCAGGGGGGGAGACACCCCTGGGTGCTGGGGGGGGTGGGGAGCAGGGAGGGACACCTCTGGGGGGGGGAGGGGGAGACACCCCTGGGCTCTGGGGGGGGGTGGCATTGGGTGGGAGGGGTGGGCACAGGGTACAGGGGGGGTCACCCTTGGGCTCTGGAAGGGGGACATACACCCCCCCTGGGCTCTGGGGGGGGGGGGTGGGCAGCAGGGGGGGGAGACCCCCCTGGGTGCTGGGGGGGGTGGGGAGACACCCCTGGGCTCTGGGGGGGGATGGGGGGGAGACCCCTGGGCTCTGGGAGGGGTGGGCACAGGGTAGGGGAGGACACCCTTGGGCTCTGGGAGGGGGACACAGAAACCCCTGGGCTCTGGGGGGGGTGGGCATTGGGTGGGAGGGGGTGGGCACAGGGTAGGGGGGGACACCCTTGGGCTCTGGGAGGGGTGGGCAGCAGGGGGGGGGACACCCCTGGGCTCTGGGAGGGGTGGGCAGTGGGTGGGAGGGGTGGGCACAGGGTAGGGGGGGACACCCTTGGGCTCTGGGGGGGTAGGGGGAGACCCCTGGGCTCTTGGAGGGGTGGGGGGTGAGACCCCTGGGCTCTGAGGGGGGGTGGGCAGCAGGGGGGAGACCCCTGGGCTCTGGGGGGGGTGGGCATTGGCTGGGGGGGGGGACACCCCTTGGGCTATGGGAGGGGTGGGGGGACACACCCTAGGCTCTGAGGGGGAGTGGGGGATGAGACCCCGGGCTCTGAGGGTGGGGGTACAGGGTGGGGGGGACACCCTTGGGCTCTGAGGGGGGGTGGGCACCAGGTTGGGGGGTGAGACCCCTGGGCTCTGGGGGGGGGTGGGCATTGGCTGGGGGGGGGACACCCCGTGGGCTCTGGGTTGGGTGGGTCAGCAGCGGGGGGGAGACCCTTGGGCTCTGGGGGGGATGGGCAGCAGGGGGGGGGACCTTTGGGCTCTGGGAGGGTTGTGCCCCCCCCAATCCATGCCCTGTGTGCCCCCCCCGTGCCCCCCCCCCCCCAGCTGCAGTCCCTCAGCCTCAGCTCCAACAAG
>NW_027145128.1:0-27498 GCF_026170545.1 Melanerpes formicivorus | reverse complement strand
TGGAGGCAGTCAAAATGAGCCTTAGAATTCTTCCCTACCTTATTCCTGTGCTGAGATACAGGCTGCTCCAACCTGCTGTAAAATGCTTGATTTCGAGAGTGAGCGAAACTAATGAAAACATTGTTGGGGTAAAACCTAAAGGGAAAGACCTAGCACCAAATCCAATTTGCCATCTGATCTAACTTCTGGAGGCAGTCAAAATGAGCCTTAGAATTCTTCCCTACCTTATTCCTGTGCTGAGATACAGGCTGCTCCAACCTGCTGTAAAATGCTTGATTTCGAGAGTGAGCGAAACTAATGAAAACATTGTTGGGGTAAAACCTAAAGGGAAAGACCTAGCACCAAATCCAATTTGCCATCTGATCTAACTTCTGGAGGCAGTCAAAATGAGCCTTAGAATTCTTCCCTACCTTATTCCTGTGCTGAGATACAGGCTGCTCCAACCTGCTGTAAAATGCTTGATTTCGAGAGTGAGCGAAACTAATGAAAACATTGTTGGGGTAAAACCTAAAGGGAAAGACCTAGCACCAAATCCAATTTGCCATCTGATCTAACTTCTGGAGGCAGTCAAAATGAGCCTTAGAATTCTTCCCTACCTTATTCCTGTGCTGAGATACAGGCTGCTCCAACCTGCTGTAAAATGCTTGATTTCGAGAGTGAGCGAAACTAATGAAAACATTGTTGGGGTAAAACCTAAAGGGAAAGACCTAGCACCAAATCCAATTTGCCATCTGATCTAACTTCTGGAGGCAGTCAAAATGAGCCTTAGAATTCTTCCCTACCTTATTCCTGTGCTGAGATACAGGCTGCTCCAACCTGCTGTAAAATGCTTGATTTCGAGAGTGAGCGAAACTAATGAAAACATTGTTGGGGTAAAACCTAAAGGGAAAGACCTAGCACCAAATCCAATTTGCCATCTGATCTAACTTCTGGAGGCAGTCAAAATGAGCCTTAGAATTCTTCCCTACCTTATTCCTGTGCTGAGATACAGGCTGCTCCAACCTGCTGTAAAATGCTTGATTTCGAGAGTGAGCGAAACTAATGAAAACATTGTTGGGGTAAAACCTAAAGGGAAAGACCTAGCACCAAATCCAATTTGCCATCTGATCTAACTTCTGGAGGCAGTCAAAATGAGCCTTAGAATTCTTCCCTACCTTATTCCTGTGCTGAGATACAGGCTGCTCCAACCTGCTGTAAAATGCTTGATTTCGAGAGTGAGCGAAACTAATGAAAACATTGTTGGGGTAAAACCTAAAGGGAAAGACCTAGCACCAAATCCAATTTGCCATCTGATCTAACTTCTGGAGGCAGTCAAAATGAGCCTTAGAATTCTTCCCTACCTTATTCCTGTGCTGAGATACAGGCTGCTCCAACCTGCTGTAAAATGCTTGATTTCGAGAGTGAGCGAAACTAATGAAAACATTGTTGGGGTAAAACCTAAAGGGAAAGACCTAGCACCAAATCCAATTTGCCATCTGATCTAACTTCTGGAGGCAGTCAAAATGAGCCTTAGAATTCTTCCCTACCTTATTCCTGTGCTGAGATACAGGCTGCTCCAACCTGCTGTAAAATGCTTGATTTCGAGAGTGAGCGAAACTAATGAAAACATTGTTGGGGTAAAACCTAAAGGGAAAGACCTAGCACCAAATCCAATTTGCCATCTGATCTAACTTCTGGAGGCAGTCAAAATGAGCCTTAGAATTCTTCCCTACCTTATTCCTGTGCTGAGATACAGGCTGCTCCAACCTGCTGTAAAATGCTTGATTTCGAGAGTGAGCGAAACTAATGAAAACATTGTTGGGGTAAAACCTAAAGGGAAAGACCTAGCACCAAATCCAATTTGCCATCTGATCTAACTTCTGGAGGCAGTCAAAATGAGCCTTAGAATTCTTCCCTACCTTATTCCTGTGCTGAGATACAGGCTGCTCCAACCTGCTGTAAAATGCTTGATTTCGAGAGTGAGCGAAACTAATGAAAACATTGTTGGGGTAAAACCTAAAGGGAAAGACCTAGCACCAAATCCAATTTGCCATCTGATCTAACTTCTGGAGGCAGTCAAAATGAGCCTTAGAATTCTTCCCTACCTTATTCCTGTGCTGAGATACAGGCTGCTCCAACCTGCTGTAAAATGCTTGATTTCGAGAGTGAGCGAAACTAATGAAAACATTGTTGGGGTAAAACCTAAAGGGAAAGACCTAGCACCAAATCCAATTTGCCATCTGATCTAACTTCTGGAGGCAGTCAAAATGAGCCTTAGAATTCTTCCCTACCTTATTCCTGTGCTGAGATACAGGCTGCTCCAACCTGCTGTAAAATGCTTGATTTCGAGAGTGAGCGAAACTAATGAAAACATTGTTGGGGTAAAACCTAAAGGGAAAGACCTAGCACCAAATCCAATTTGCCATCTGATCTAACTTCTGGAGGCAGTCAAAATGAGCCTTAGAATTCTTCCCTACCTTATTCCTGTGCTGAGATACAGGCTGCTCCAACCTGCTGTAAAATGCTTGATTTCGAGAGTGAGCGAAACTAATGAAAACATTGTTGGGGTAAAACCTAAAGGGAAAGACCTAGCACCAAATCCAATTTGCCATCTGATCTAACTTCTGGAGGCAGTCAAAATGAGCCTTAGAATTCTTCCCTACCTTATTCCTGTGCTGAGATACAGGCTGCTCCAACCTGCTGTAAAATGCTTGATTTCGAGAGTGAGCGAAACTAATGAAAACATTGTTGGGGTAAAACCTAAAGGGAAAGACCTAGCACCAAATCCAATTTGCCATCTGATCTAACTTCTGGAGGCAGTCAAAATGAGCCTTAGAATTCTTCCCTACCTTATTCCTGTGCTGAGATACAGGCTGCTCCAACCTGCTGTAAAATGCTTGATTTCGAGAGTGAGCGAAACTAATGAAAACATTGTTGGGGTAAAACCTAAAGGGAAAGACCTAGCACCAAATCCAATTTGCCATCTGATCTAACTTCTGGAGGCAGTCAAAATGAGCCTTAGAATTCTTCCCTACCTTATTCCTGTGCTGAGATACAGGCTGCTCCAACCTGCTGTAAAATGCTTGATTTCGAGAGTGAGCGAAACTAATGAAAACATTGTTGGGGTAAAACCTAAAGGGAAAGACCTAGCACCAAATCCAATTTGCCATCTGATCTAACTTCTGGAGGCAGTCAAAATGAGCCTTAGAATTCTTCCCTACCTTATTCCTGTGCTGAGATACAGGCTGCTCCAACCTGCTGTAAAATGCTTGATTTCGAGAGTGAGCGAAACTAATGAAAACATTGTTGGGGTAAAACCTAAAGGGAAAGACCTAGCACCAAATCCAATTTGCCATCTGATCTAACTTCTGGAGGCAGTCAAAATGAGCCTTAGAATTCTTCCCTACCTTATTCCTGTGCTGAGATACAGGCTGCTCCAACCTGCTGTAAAATGCTTGATTTCGAGAGTGAGCGAAACTAATGAAAACATTGTTGGGGTAAAACCTAAAGGGAAAGACCTAGCACCAAATCCAATTTGCCATCTGATCTAACTTCTGGAGGCAGTCAAAATGAGCCTTAGAATTCTTCCCTACCTTATTCCTGTGCTGAGATACAGGCTGCTCCAACCTGCTGTAAAATGCTTGATTTCGAGAGTGAGCGAAACTAATGAAAACATTGTTGGGGTAAAACCTAAAGGGAAAGACCTAGCACCAAATCCAATTTGCCATCTGATCTAACTTCTGGAGGCAGTCAAAATGAGCCTTAGAATTCTTCCCTACCTTATTCCTGTGCTGAGATACAGGCTGCTCCAACCTGCTGTAAAATGCTTGATTTCGAGAGTGAGCGAAACTAATGAAAACATTGTTGGGGTAAAACCTAAAGGGAAAGACCTAGCACCAAATCCAATTTGCCATCTGATCTAACTTCTGGAGGCAGTCAAAATGAGCCTTAGAATTCTTCCCTACCTTATTCCTGTGCTGAGATACAGGCTGCTCCAACCTGCTGTAAAATGCTTGATTTCGAGAGTGAGCGAAACTAATGAAAACATTGTTGGGGTAAAACCTAAAGGGAAAGACCTAGCACCAAATCCAATTTGCCATCTGATCTAACTTCTGGAGGCAGTCAAAATGAGCCTTAGAATTCTTCCCTACCTTATTCCTGTGCTGAGATACAGGCTGCTCCAACCTGCTGTAAAATGCTTGATTTCGAGAGTGAGCGAAACTAATGAAAACATTGTTGGGGTAAAACCTAAAGGGAAAGACCTAGCACCAAATCCAATTTGCCATCTGATCTAACTTCTGGAGGCAGTCAAAATGAGCCTTAGAATTCTTCCCTACCTTATTCCTGTGCTGAGATACAGGCTGCTCCAACCTGCTGTAAAATGCTTGATTTCGAGAGTGAGCGAAACTAATGAAAACATTGTTGGGGTAAAACCTAAAGGGAAAGACCTAGCACCAAATCCAATTTGCCATCTGATCTAACTTCTGGAGGCAGTCAAAATGAGCCTTAGAATTCTTCCCTACCTTATTCCTGTGCTGAGATACAGGCTGCTCCAACCTGCTGTAAAATGCTTGATTTCGAGAGTGAGCGAAACTAATGAAAACATTGTTGGGGTAAAACCTAAAGGGAAAGACCTAGCACCAAATCCAATTTGCCATCTGATCTAACTTCTGGAGGCAGTCAAAATGATCCTTAGAATTCTTCCCTACCTTATTCCTGTGCTGAGATACAGGCTGCTCCAACCTGCTGTAAAATGCTTGATTTCGAGAGTGAGCGAAACTAATGAAAACATTGTTGGGGTAAAACCTAAAGGGAAAGACCTAGCACCAAATCCAATTTGCCATCTGATCTAACTTCTGGAGGCAGTCAAAATGAGCCTTAGAATTCTTCCCTACCTTATTCCTGTGCTGAGATACAGGCTGCTCCAACCTGCTGTAAAATGCTTGATTTCGAGAGTGAGCGAAACTAATGAAAACATTGTTGGGGTAAAACCTAAAGGGAAAGACCTAGCACCAAATCCAATTTGCCATCTGATCTAACTTCTGGAGGCAGTCAAAATGAGCCTTAGAATTCTTCCCTACCTTATTCCTGTGCTGAGATACAGGCTGCTCCAACCTGCTGTAAAATGCTTGATTTCGAGAGTGAGCGAAACTAATGAAAACATTGTTGGGGTAAAACCTAAAGGGAAAGACCTAGCACCAAATCCAATTTGCCATCTGATCTAACTTCTGGAGGCAGTCAAAATGAGCCTTAGAATTCTTCCCTACCTTATTCCTGTGCTGAGATACAGGCTGCTCCAACCTGCTGTAAAATGCTTGATTTCGAGAGTGAGCGAAACTAATGAAAACATTGTTGGGGTAAAACCTAAAGGGAAAGACCTAGCACCAAATCCAATTTGCCATCTGATCTAACTTCTGGAGGCAGTCAAAATGAGCCTTAGAATTCTTCCCTACCTTATTCCTGTGCTGAGATACAGGCTGCTCCAACCTGCTGTAAAATGCTTGATTTCGAGAGTGAGCGAAACTAATGAAAACATTGTTGGGGTAAAACCTCAAAGGGAAAGACCTAGCACCAAATCCAATTTGCCATCTGATCTAACTTCTGGAGGCAGTCAAAATGAGCCTTAGAATTCTTCCCTACCTTATTCCTGTGCTGAGATACAGGCTGCTCCAACCTGCTGTAAAATGCTTGATTTCGAGAGTGAGCGAAACTAATGAAAACATTGTTGGGGTAAAACCTAAAGGGAAAGACCTAGCACCAAATCCAATTTGCCATCTGATCTAACTTCTGGAGGCAGTCAAAATGAGCCTTAGAATTCTTCCCTACCTTATTCCTGTGCTGAGATACAGGCTGCTCCAACCTGCTGTAAAATGCTTGATTTCGAGAGTGAGCGAAACTAATGAAAACATTGTTGGGGTAAAACCTAAAGGGAAAGACCTAGCACCAAATCCAATTTGCCATCTGATCTAACTTCTGGAGGCAGTCAAAATGAGCCTTAGAATTCTTCCCTACCTTATTCCTGTGCTGAGATACAGGCTGCTCCAACCTGCTGTAAAATGCTTGATTTCGAGAGTGAGCGAAACTAATGAAAACATTGTTGGGGTAAAACCTAAAGGGAAAGACCTAGCACCAAATCCAATTTGCCATCTGATCTAACTTCTGGAGGCAGTCAAAATGAGCCTTAGAATTCTTCCCTACCTTATTCCTGTGCTGAGATACAGGCTGCTCCAACCTGCTGTAAAATGCTTGATTTCGAGAGTGAGCGAAACTAATGAAAACATTGTTGGGGTAAAACCTAAAGGGAAAGACCTAGCACCAAATCCAATTTGCCATCTGATCTAACTTCTGGAGGCAGTCAAAATGAGCCTTAGAATTCTTCCCTACCTTATTCCTGTGCTGAGATACAGGCTGCTCCAACCTGCTGTAAAATGCTTGATTTCGAGAGTGAGCGAAACTAATGAAAACATTGTTGGGGTAAAACCTAAAGGGAAAGACCTAGCACCAAATCCAATTTGCCATCTGATCTAACTTCTGGAGGCAGTCAAAATGATCCTTAGAATTCTTCCCTACCTTATTCCTGTGCTGAGATACAGGCTGCTCCAACCTGCTGTAAAATGCTTGATTTCGAGAGTGAGCGAAACTAATGAAAACATTGTTGGGGTAAAACCTAAAGGGAAAGACCTAGCACCAAATCCAATTTGCCATCTGATCTAACTTCTGGAGGCAGTCAAAATGATCCTTAGAATTCTTCCCTACCTTATTCCTGTGCTGAGATACAGGCTGCTCCAACCTGCTGTAAAATGCTTGATTTCGAGAGTGAGCGAAACTAATGAAAACATTGTTGGGGTAAAACCTAAAGGGAAAGACCTAGCACCAAATCCAATTTGCCATCTGATCTAACTTCTGGAGGCAGTCAAAATGAGCCTTAGAATTCTTCCCTACCTTATTCCTGTGCTGAGATACAGGCTGCTCCAACCTGCTGTAAAATGCTTGATTTCGAGAGTGAGCGAAACTAATGAAAACATTGTTGGGGTAAAACCTAAAGGGAAAGACCTAGCACCAAATCCAATTTGCCATCTGATCTAACTTCTGGAGGCAGTCAAAATGAGCCTTAGAATTCTTCCCTACCTTATTCCTGTGCTGAGATACAGGCTGCTCCAACCTGCTGTAAAATGCTTGATTTCGAGAGTGAGCGAAACTAATGAAAACATTGTTGGGGTAAAACCTAAAGGGAAAGACCTAGCACCAAATCCAATTTGCCATCTGATCTAACTTCTGGAGGCAGTCAAAATGAGCCTTAGAATTCTTCCCTACCTTATTCCTGTGCTGAGATACAGGCTGCTCCAACCTGCTGTAAAATGCTTGATTTCGAGAGTGAGCGAAACTAATGAAAACATTGTTGGGGTAAAACCTAAAGGGAAAGACCTAGCACCAAATCCAATTTGCCATCTGATCTAACTTCTGGAGGCAGTCAAAATGAGCCTTAGAATTCTTCCCTACCTTATTCCTGTGCTGAGATACAGGCTGCTCCAACCTGCTGTAAAATGCTTGATTTCGAGAGTGAGCGAAACTAATGAAAACATTGTTGGGGTAAAACCTAAAGGGAAAGACCTAGCACCAAATCCAATTTGCCATCTGATCTAACTTCTGGAGGCAGTCAAAATGAGCCTTAGAATTCTTCCCTACCTTATTCCTGTGCTGAGATACAGGCTGCTCCAACCTGCTGTAAAATGCTTGATTCGAGTGTGAGCGAAACTAATGAAAACATTGTTGGGGTAAAACCTAAAGGGAAAGACCTAGCACCAAATCCAATTTGCCATCTGATCTAACTTCTGGAGGCAGTCAAAATGAGCCTTAGAATTCTTCCCTACCTTATTCCTGTGCTGAGATACAGGCTGCTCCAACCTGCTGTAAAATGCTTGATTTCGAGAGTGAGCGAAACTAATGAAAACATTGTTGGGGTAAAACCTAAAGGGAAAGACCTAGCACCAAATCCAATTTGCCATCTGATCTAACTTCTGGAGGCAGTCAAAATGATCCTTAGAATTCTTCCCTACCTTATTCCTGTGCTGAGATACAGGCTGCCCCAACCTGCTGTAAAAATGCTTGATTTCGAGAGTGAGCGAAACTAATGAAAACATTGTTGGGGTAAAACCTAAAGGGAAAGACCTAGCACCAAATCCAATTTGCCATCTGATCTAACTTCTGGAGGCAGTCAAAATGAGCCTTAGAATTCTTCCCTACCTTATTCCTGTGCTGAGATACAGGCTGCTCCAACCTGCTGTAAAATGCTTGATTTCGAGAGTGAGCGAAACTAATGAAAACATTGTTGGGGTAAAACCTAAAGGGAAAGACCTAGCACCAAATCCAATTTGCCATCTGATCTAACTTCTGGAGGCAGTCAAAATGATCCTTAGAATTCTTCCTACCTTATTCCCTGTGCTGAGATACAGGCTGCTCCAACCTGCTGTAAAATGCTTGATTTCGAGAGTGAGCGAAACTAATGAAAACATTGTTGGGGTAAAACCTAAAGGGAAAGACCTAGCACCAAATCCAATTTGCCATCTGATCTAACTTCTGGAGGCAGTCAAAATGAGCCTTAGAATTCTTCCCTACCTTATTCCTGTGCTGAGATACAGGCTGCTCCAACCTGCTGTAAAATGCTTGATTTCGAGAGTGAGCGAAACTAATGAAAACATTGTTGGGGTAAAACCTAAAGGGAAAGACCTAGCACCAAATCCAATTTGCCATCTGATCTAACTTCTGGAGGCAGTCAAAATGAGCCTTAGAATTCTTCCCTACCTTATTCCTGTGCTGAGATACAGGCTGCTCCAACCTGCTGTAAAATGCTTGATTTCGAGAGTGAGCGAAACTAATGAAAACATTGTTGGGGTAAAACCTAAAGGGAAAGACCTAGCACCAAATCCAATTTGCCATCTGATCTAACTTCTGGAGGCAGTCAAAATGAGCCTTAGAATTCTTCCCTACCTTATTCCTGTGCTGAGATACAGGCTGCTCCAACCTGCTGTAAAATGCTTGATTTCGAGAGTGAGCGAAACTAATGAAAACATTGTTGGGGTAAAACCTAAAGGGAAAGACCTAGCACCAAATCCAATTTGCCATCTGATCTAACTTCTGGAGGCAGTCAAAATGATCCTTAGAATTTCTTCCCTACCTTATTCCTGTGCTGAGATACAGGCTGCTCCAACCTGCTGTAAAATGCTTGATTTCGAGAGTGAGCGAAACTAATGAAAACATTGTTGGGGTAAAACCTAAAGGGAAAGACCTAGCACCAAATCCAATTTGCCATCTGATCTAACTTCTGGAGGCAGTCAAAATGAGCCTTAGATTCTTCCCTACCTTATTCCTGTGCTGAGATACAGGCTGCTCCAACCTGCTGTAAAATGCTTGATTTCGAGAGTGAGCGAAACTAATGAAAACATTGTTGGGGTAAAACCTAAAGGGAAAGACCTAGCACCAAATCCAATTTGCCATCTGATCTAACTTCTGGAGGCAGTCAAAATGAGCCTTAGAATTCTTCCCTACCTTATTCCTGTGCTGAGATACAGGCTGCTCCAACCTGCTGTAAAATGCTTGATTTCGAGAGTGAGCGAAACTAATGAAAACATTGTTGGGGTAAAACCTAAAGGGAAAGACCTAGCACCAAATCCAATTTGCCATCTGATCTAACTTCTGGAGGCAGTCAAAATGATCCTTAGAATTCTTCCCTACCTTATTCCTGTGCTGAGATACAGGGCTGCCCCAACCTGCTGTAAAATGCTTGATTTCGAGAGTGAGCGAAACTAATGAAAACATTGTTGGGGTAAAACCTAAAGGGAAAGACCTAGCACCAAATCCAATTTGCCATCTGATCTAACTTCTGGAGGCAGTCAAAATGAGCCTTAGAATTCTTCCCTACCTTATTCCTGTGCTGAGATACAGGCTGCTCCAACCTGCTTGTAAAATGCTTGATTTCGAGAGTGAGCCGAAAACTAATGAAAAACATTGTTGGGGTAAAACCTAAAGGGAAAGACCTAGCACCAAATCCAATTTGCCATCTGATCTAACTTCTGGAGGCAGTCAAAATGAGCCTTAGAATTCTTCCCTACCTTATTCTGTGCTGAGATACAGGCTGCTCCAACCTGCTGTAAAATGCTTGATTTCGAGAGTGAGCGAAACTAATGAAAACATTGTTGGGGTAAAACCTAAAGGGAAAGACCTAGCACCAAATCCAATTTGCCATCTGATCTAACTTCTGGAGGCAGTCAAAATGAGCCTTAGAATTCTTCCCTACCTTATTCCTGTGCTGAGATACAGGCTGCTCCAACCTGCTGTAAAATGCTTTGATTTCGAGAGTGAGCGAAACTAATGAAAACATTGTTGGGGTAAAACCTAAAGGGAAAGACCTAGCACCAAATCCAATTTGCCATCTGATCTAACTTCTGGAGGCAGTCAAAAATGAGCCTTAGAATTCTTCCCTACCTTATTCCTGTGCTGAGATACAGGCTGCTCCAACCTGCTGTAAAATGCTTGATTTCGAGAGTGAGCGAAACTAATGAAAACATTGTTGGGGTAAAACCTAAAGGGAAAGACCTAGCACCAAATCCAATTTGCCATCTGATCTAACTTCTGGAGGCAGTCAAAATGAGCCTTAGAATTCTTCCCTACCTTATTCCTGTGCTGAGATACAGGCTGCTCCAACCTGCTGTAAAATGCTTGATTTCGAGAGTGAGCGAAACTAATGAAAACATTGTTGGGGTAAAACCTAAAGGGAAAGACCTAGCACCAAATCCAATTTGCCATCTGATCTAACTTCTGGAGGCAGTCAAAATGAGCCTTAGAATTCTTCCCTACCTTATTCCTGTGCTGAGATACAGGCTGCTCCAACCTGCTGTAAAATGCTTGATTTCGAGAGTGAGCGAAACTAATGAAAACATTGTTGGGGTAAAACCTAAAGGGAAAGACCTAGCACCAAATCCAATTTGCCATCTGATCTAACTTCTGGAGGCAGTCAAAATGAGCCTTAGAATTCTTCCCTACCTTATTCCTGTGCTGAGATACAGGCTGCTCCAACCTGCTGTAAAATGCTTGATTTCGAGAGTGAGCGAAACTAATGAAAACATTGTTGGGGTAAAACCTAAAGGGAAAGACCTAGCACCAAAATCCAATTTGCCATCTGATCTAACTTCTGGAGGCAGTCAAAATGAGCCTTAGAATTCTTCCCTACCTTATTCCTGTGCTGAGATACAGGCTGCTCCAACCTGCTGTAAAATGCTTGATTTCGAGAGTGAGCGAAACTAATGAAAACATTGTTGGGGTAAAACCTAAAGGGAAAGACCTAGCACCAAATCCAATTTGCCATCTGATCTAACTTCTGGAGGCAGTCAAAATGAGCCTTAGAATTCTTCCCTACCTTATTCCTGTGCTGAGATACAGGCTGCTCCAACCTGCTGTAAAATGCTTGATTTCGAGAGTGAGCGAAACTAATGAAAACATTGTTGGGGTAAAACCTAAAGGGAAAGACCTAGCACCAAATCCAATTTGCCATCTGATCTAACTTCTGGAGGCAGTCAAAATGAGCCTTAGAATTCTTCCCTACCTTATTCCTGTGCTGAGATACAGGCTGCTCCAACCTGCTGTAAAATGCTTGATTTCGAGAGTGAGCGAAACTAATGAAAACATTGTTGGGGTAAAACCTAAAGGGAAAGACCTAGCACCAAATCCAATTTGCCATCTGATCTAACTTCTGGAGGCAGTCAAAATGAGCCTTAGAATTCTTCCCTACCTTATTCCTGTGCTGAGATACAGGCTGCTCCAACCTGCTGTAAAATGCTTGATTTCGAGAGTGAGCGAAACTAATGAAAACATTGTTGGGGTAAAACCTAAAGGGAAAGACCTAGCACCAAATCCAATTTGCCATCTGATCTAACTTCTGGAGGCAGTCAAAATGAGCCTTAGAATTCTTCCCTACCTTATTCCTGTGCTGAGATACAGGCTGCTCCAACCTGCTGTAAAATGCTTGATTTCGAGAGTGAGCGAAACTAATGAAAACATTGTTGGGGTAAAACCTAAAGGGAAAGACCTAGCACCAAATCCAATTTGCCATCTGATCTAACTTCTGGAGGCAGTCAAAATGAGCCTTAGAATTCTTCCCTACCTTATTCCTGTGCTGAGATACAGGCTGCTCCAACCTGCTGTAAAATGCTTGATTTCGAGAGTGAGCGAAACTAATGAAAACATTGTTGGGGTAAAACCTAAAGGGAAAGACCTAGCACCAAATCCAATTTGCCATCTGATCTAACTTCTGGAGGCAGTCAAAATGAGCCTTAGAATTCTTCCCTACCTTATTCCTGTGCTGAGATACAGGCTGCTCCAACCTGCTGTAAAATGCTTGATTTCGAGAGTGAGCGAAACTAATGAAAACATTGTTGGGGTAACACCTAAAGGGAAAGACCTAGCACCAAATCCAATTTGCCATCTGATCTAATTTCTGGAGGCAGTCAAAATGAGCCTTAGAATTCTTCCCTACCTTATTCCTGTGCTGAGATACAGGCTGCTCCAACCTGCTGTAAAATGCTTGATTTCGAGAGTGAGCGAAACTAATGAAAACATTGTTGGGGTAAAACCTAAAGGGAAAGACCTAGCACCAAATCCAATTTGCCATCTGATCTAACTTCTGGAGGCAGTCAAAATGAGCCTTAGAATTCTTCCCTACCTTATTCCTGTGCTGAGATACAGGCTGCTCCAACCTGCTGTAAAATGCTTGATTTCGAGAGTGAGCGAAACTAATGAAAACATTGTTGGGGTAAAACCTAAAGGGAAAGACCTAGCACCAAATCCAATTTGCCATCTGATCTAACTTCTGGAGGCAGTCAAAATGAGCCTTAGAATTCTTCCCTACCTTATTCCTGTGCTGAGATACAGGCTGCTCCAACCTGCTGTAAAATGCTTGATTTCGAGAGTGAGCGAAACTAATGAAAACATTGTTGGGGTAAAACCTAAAGGGAAAGACCTAGCACCAAATCCAATTTGCCATCTGATCTAACTTCTGGAGGCAGTCAAAATGAGCCTTAGAATTCTTCCCTACCTTATTCCTGTGCTGAGATACAGGCTGCTCCAACCTGCTGTAAAATGCTTGATTTCGAGAGTGAGCGAAACTAATGAAAACATTGTTGGGGTAAAACCTAAAGGGAAAGACCTAGCACCAAATCCAATTTGCCATCTGATCTAACTTCTGGAGGCAGTCAAAATGATCCTTAGAATTCTTCCCTACCTTATTCCTGTGCTGAGATACAGGCTGCTCCAACCTGCTGTAAAATGCTTGATTTCGAGAGTGAGCGAAACTAATGAAAACATTGTTGGGGTAAAACCTAAAGGGAAAGACCTAGCACCAAATCCAATTTGCCATCTGATCTAACTTCTGGAGGCAGTCAAAATGAGCCTTAGAATTCTTCCCTACCTTATTCCTGTGCTGAGATACAGGCTGCTCCAACCTGCTGTAAAATGCTTGATTTCGAGAGTGAGCGAAACTAATGAAAACATTGTTGGGGTAAAACCTAAAGGGAAAGACCTAGCACCAAATCCAATTTGCCATCTGATCTAACTTCTGGAGGCAGTCAAAATGAGCCTTAGAATTCTTCCCTACCTTATTCCTGTGCTGAGATACAGGCTGCTCCAACCTGCTGTAAAATGCTTGATTTCGAGAGTGAGCGAAACTAATGAAAACATTGTTGGGGTAACACCTAAAGGGAAAGACCTAGCACCAAATCCAATTTGCCATCTGATCTAATTTCTGGAGGCAGTCAAAATGAGCCTTAGAATTCTTCCCTACCTTATTCCTGTGCTGAGATACAGGCTGCTCCAACCTGCTGTAAAATGCTTGATTTCGAGAGTGAGCGAAACTAATGAAAACATTGTTGGGGTAAAACCTAAAGGGAAAGACCTAGCACCAAATCCAATTTGCCATCTGATCTAACTTCTGGAGGCAGTCAAAATGAGCCTTAGAATTCTTCCCTACCTTATTCCTGTGCTGAGATACAGGCTGCTCCAACCTGCTGTAAAATGCTTGATTTCGAGAGTGAGCGAAACTAATGAAAACATTGTTGGGGTAAAACCTAAAGGGAAAGACCTAGCACCAAATCCAATTTGCCATCTGATCTAACTTCTGGAGGCAGTCAAAATGAGCCTTAGAATTCTTCCCTACCTTATTCCTGTGCTGAGATACAGGCTGCTCCAACCTGCTGTAAAATGCTTGATTTCGAGAGTGAGCGAAACTAATGAAAACATTGTTGGGGTAAAACCTAAAGGGAAAGACCTAGCACCAAATCCAATTTGCCATCTGATCTAACTTCTGGAGGCAGTCAAAATGAGCCTTAGAATTCTTCCCTACCTTATTCCTGTGCTGAGATACAGGCTGCTCCAACCTGCTGTAAAATGCTTGATTTCGAGAGTGAGCGAAACTAATGAAAACATTGTTGGGGTAACACCTAAAGGGAAAGACCTAGCACCAAATCCAATTTGCCATCTGATCTAATTTCTGGAGGCAGTCAAAATGAGCCTTAGAATTCTTCCCTACCTTATTCCTGTGCTGAGATACAGGCTGCTCCAACCTGCTGTAAAATGCTTGATTTCGAGAGTGAGCGAAACTAATGAAAACATTGTTGGGGTAAAACCTAAAGGGAAAGACCTAGCACCAAATCCAATTTGCCATCTGATCTAACTTCTGGAGGCAGTCAAAATGAGCCTTAGAATTCTTCCCTACCTTATTCCTGTGCTGAGATACAGGCTGCTCCAACCTGCTGTAAAATGCTTGATTTCGAGAGTGAGCGAAACTAATGAAAACATTGTTGGGGTAAAACCTAAAGGGAAAGACCTAGCACCAAATCCAATTTGCCATCTGATCTAACTTCTGGAGGCAGTCAAAATGATCCTTAGAATTCTTCCCTACCTTATTCCTGTGCTGAGATACAGGCTGCTCCAACCTGCTGTAAAATGCTTGATTTCGAGAGTGAGCGAAACTAATGAAAACATTGTTGGGGTAAAACCTAAAGGGAAAGACCTAGCACCAAATCCAATTTGCCATCTGATCTAACTTCTGGAGGCAGTCAAAATGAGCCTTAGAATTCTTCCCTACCTTATTCCTGTGCTGAGATACAGGCTGCTCCAACCTGCTGTAAAATGCTTGATTTCGAGAGTGAGCGAAACTAATGAAAACATTGTTGGGGTAAAACCTAAAGGGAAAGACCTAGCACCAAATCCAATTTGCCATCTGATCTAACTTCTGGAGGCAGTCAAAATGAGCCTTAGAATTCTTCCCTACCTTATTCCTGTGCTGAGATACAGGCTGCTCCAACCTGCTGTAAAATGCTTGATTTCGAGAGTGAGCGAAACTAATGAAAACATTGTTGGGGTAAAACCTAAAGGGAAAGACCTAGCACCAAATCCAATTTGCCATCTGATCTAACTTCTGGAGGCAGTCAAAATGAGCCTTAGAATTCTTCCCTACCTTATTCCTGTGCTGAGATACAGGCTGCTCCAACCTGCTGTAAAATGCTTGATTTCGAGAGTGAGCGAAACTAATGAAAACATTGTTGGGGTAAAACCTAAAGGGAAAGACCTAGCACCAAATCCAATTTGCCATCTGATCTAACTTCTGGAGGCAGTCAAAATGAGCCTTAGAATTCTTCCCTACCTTATTCCTGTGCTGAGATACAGGCTGCTCCAACCTGCTGTAAAATGCTTGATTTCGAGAGTGAGCGAAACTAATGAAAACATTGTTGGGGTAAAACCTAAAGGGAAAGACCTAGCACCAAATCCAATTTGCCATCTGATCTAACTTCTGGAGGCAGTCAAAATGAGCCTTAGAATTCTTCCCTACCTTATTCCTGTGCTGAGATACAGGCTGCTCCAACCTGCTGTAAAATGCTTGATTTCGAGAGTGAGCGAAACTAATGAAAACATTGTTGGGGTAAAACCTAAAGGGAAAGACCTAGCACCAAATCCAATTTGCCATCTGATCTAACTTCTGGAGGCAGTCAAAATGAGCCTTAGAATTCTTCCCTACCTTATTCCTGTGCTGAGATACAGGCTGCTCCAACCTGCTGTAAAATGCTTGATTTCGAGAGTGAGCGAAACTAATGAAAACATTGTTGGGGTAAAACCTAAAGGGAAAGACCTAGCACCAAATCCAATTTGCCATCTGATCTAACTTCTGGAGGCAGTCAAAATGAGCCTTAGAATTCTTCCCTACCTTATTCCTGTGCTGAGATACAGGCTGCTCCAACCTGCTGTAAAATGCTTGATTTCGAGAGTGAGCGAAACTAATGAAAACATTGTTGGGGTAAAACCTAAAGGGAAAGACCTAGCACCAAATCCAATTTGCCATCTGATCTAACTTCTGGAGGCAGTCAAAATGAGCCTTAGAATTCTTCCCTACCTTATTCCTGTGCTGAGATACAGGCTGCTCCAACCTGCTGTAAAATGCTTGATTTCGAGAGTGAGCGAAACTAATGAAAACATTGTTGGGGTAAAACCTAAAGGGAAAGACCTAGCACCAAATCCAATTTGCCATCTGATCTAACTTCTGGAGGCAGTCAAAATGAGCCTTAGAATTCTTCCCTACCTTATTCCTGTGCTGAGATACAGGCTGCTCCAACCTGCTGTAAAATGCTTGATTTCGAGAGTGAGCGAAACTAATGAAAACATTGTTGGGGTAAAACCTAAAGGGAAAGACCTAGCACCAAATCCAATTTGCCATCTGATCTAACTTCTGGAGGCAGTCAAAATGAGCCTTAGAATTCTTCCCTACCTTATTCCTGTGCTGAGATACAGGCTGCTCCAACCTGCTGTAAAATGCTTGATTTCGAGAGTGAGCGAAACTAATGAAAACATTGTTGGGGTAAAACCTAAAGGGAAAGACCTAGCACCAAATCCAATTTGCCATCTGATCTAACTTCTGGAGGCAGTCAAAATGAGCCTTAGAATTCTTCCCTACCTTATTCCTGTGCTGAGATACAGGCTGCTCCAACCTGCTGTAAAATGCTTGATTTCGAGAGTGAGCGAAACTAATGAAAACATTGTTGGGGTAAAACCTAAAGGGAAAGACCTAGCACCAAATCCAATTTGCCATCTGATCTAACTTCTGGAGGCAGTCAAAATGAGCCTTAGAATTCTTCCCTACCTTATTCCTGTGCTGAGATACAGGCTGCTCCAACCTGCTGTAAAATGCTTGATTTCGAGAGTGAGCGAAACTAATGAAAACATTGTTGGGGTAAAACCTAAAGGGAAAGACCTAGCACCAAATCCAATTTGCCATCTGATCTAACTTCTGGAGGCAGTCAAAATGAGCCTTAGAATTCTTCCCTACCTTATTCCTGTGCTGAGATACAGGCTGCTCCAACCTGCTGTAAAATGCTTGATTTCGAGAGTGAGCGAAACTAATGAAAACATTGTTGGGGTAAAACCTAAAGGGAAAGACCTAGCACCAAATCCAATTTGCCATCTGATCTAACTTCTGGAGGCAGTCAAAATGAGCCTTAGAATTCTTCCCTACCTTATTCCTGTGCTGAGATACAGGCTGCTCCAACCTGCTGTAAAATGCTTGATTTCGAGAGTGAGCGAAACTAATGAAAACATTGTTGGGGTAAAACCTAAAGGGAAAGACCTAGCACCAAATCCAATTTGCCATCTGATCTAACTTCTGGAGGCAGTCAAAATGATCCTTAGAATTCTTCCCTACCTTATTCCTGTGCTGAGATACAGGCTGCTCCAACCTGCTGTAAAATGCTTGATTTCGAGAGTGAGCGAAACTAATGAAAACATTCTTGGGGTAAAACCTAAAGGGAAAGACCTAGCACCAAATCCAATTTGCCATCTGATCTAACTTCTGGAGGCAGTCAAAATGAGCCTTAGAATTCTTCCCTACCTTATTCCTGTGCTGAGATACAGGCTGCTCCAACCTGCTGTAAAATGCTTGATTTCGAGAGTGAGCGAAACTAATGAAAACATTCTTGGGGTAAAACCTAAAGGGAAAGACCTAGCACCAAATCCAATTTGCCATCTGATCTAACTTCTGGAGGCAGTCAAAATGAGCCTTAGAATTCTTCCCTACCTTATTCCTGTGCTGAGATACAGGCTGCTCCAACCTGCTGTAAAATGCTTGATTTCGAGAGTGAGCGAAACTAATGAAAACATTGTTGGGGTAAAACCTAAAGGGAAAGACCTAGCACCAAATCCAATTTGCCATCTGATCTAACTTCTGGAGGCAGTCAAAATGAGCCTTAGAATTCTTCCCTACCTTATTCCTGTGCTGAGATACAGGCTGCTCCAACCTGCTGTAAAATGCTTGATTTCGAGAGTGAGCGAAACTAATGAAAACATTGTTGGGGTAAAACCTAAAGGGAAAGACCTAGCACCAAATCCAATTTGCCATCTGATCTAACTTCTGGAGGCAGTCAAAATGAGCCTTAGAATTCTTCCCTACCTTATTCCTGTGCTGAGATACAGGCTGCTCCAACCTGCTGTAAAATGCTTGATTTCGAGAGTGAGCGAAACTAATGAAAACATTGTTGGGGTAAAACCTAAAGGGAAAGACCTAGCACCAAATCCAATTTGCCATCTGATCTAACTTCTGGAGGCAGTCAAAATGAGCCTTAGAATTCTTCCCTACCTTATTCCTGTGCTGAGATACAGGCTGCTCCAACCTGCTGTAAAATGCTTGATTTCGAGAGTGAGCGAAACTAATGAAAACATTGTTGGGGTAAAACCTAAAGGGAAAGACCTAGCACCAAATCCAATTTGCCATCTGATCTAACTTCTGGAGGCAGTCAAAATGAGCCTTAGAATTCTTCCCTACCTTATTCCTGTGCTGAGATACAGGCTGCTCCAACCTGCTGTAAAATGCTTGATTTCGAGAGTGAGCGAAACTAATGAAAACATTGTTGGGGTAAAACCTAAAGGGAAAGACCTAGCACCAAATCCAATTTGCCATCTGATCTAACTTCTGGAGGCAGTCAAAATGAGCCTTAGAATTCTTCCCTACCTTATTCCTGTGCTGAGATACAGGCTGCTCCAACCTGCTGTAAAATGCTTGATTTCGAGAGTGAGCGAAACTAATGAAAACATTGTTGGGGTAAAACCTAAAGGGAAAGACCTAGCACCAAATCCAATTTGCCATCTGATCTAACTTCTGGAGGCAGTCAAAATGAGCCTTAGAATTCTTCCCTACCTTATTCCTGTGCTGAGATACAGGCTGCTCCAACCTGCTGTAAAATGCCTGATTTCGAGAGTGAGCGAAACTAATGAAAACATTGTTGGGGTAAAACCTAAAGGGAAAGACCTAGCACCAAATCCAATTTGCCATCTGATCTAACTTCTGGAGGCAGTCAAAATGAGCCTTAGAATTCTTCCCTACCTTATTCCTGTGCTGAGATACAGGCTGCTCCAACCTGCTGTAAAATGCTTGATTTCGAGAGTGAGCGAAACTAATGAAAACATTGTTGGGGTAAAACCTAAAGGGAAAGACCTAGCACCAAATCCAATTTGCCATCTGATCTAACTTCTGGAGGCAGTCAAAATGAGCCTTAGAATTCTTCCCTACCTTATTCCTGTGCTGAGATACAGGCTGCTCCAACCTGCTGTAAAATGCTTGATTTCGAGAGTGAGCGAAACTAATGAAAACATTGTTGGGGTAAAACCTAAAGGGAAAGACCTAGCACCAAATCCAATTTGCCATCTGATCTAACTTCTGGAGGCAGTCAAAATGAGCCTTAGAATTCTTCCCTACCTTATTCCTGTGCTGAGATACAGGCTGCTCCAACCTGCTGTAAAATGCTTGATTTCGAGAGTGAGCGAAACTAATGAAAACATTGTTGGGGTAAAACCTAAAGGGAAAGACCTAGCACCAAATCCAATTTGCCATCTGATCTAACTTCTGGAGGCAGTCAAAATGAGCCTTAGAATTCTTCCCTACCTTATTCCTGTGCTGAGATACAGGCTGCTCCAACCTGCTGTAAAATGCTTGATTTCGAGAGTGAGCGAAACTAATGAAAACATTGTTGGGGTAAAACCTAAAGGGAAAGACCTAGCACCAAATCCAATTTGCCATCTGATCTAACTTCTGGAGGCAGTCAAAATGAGCCTTAGAATTCTTCCCTACCTTATTCCTGTGCTGAGATACAGGCTGCTCCAACCTGCTGTAAAATGCTTGATTTCGAGAGTGAGCGAAACTAATGAAAACATTCTTGGGGTAAAACCTAAAGGGAAAGACCTAGCACCAAATCCAATTTGCCATCTGATCTAACTTCTGGAGGCAGTCAAAATGAGCCTTAGAATTCTTCCCTACCTTATTCCTGTGCTGAGATACAGGCTGCTCCAACCTGCTGTAAAATGCTTGATTTCGAGAGTGAGCGAAACTAATGAAAACTTTGTTGGGGTAAAACCTAAAGGGAAAGACCTAGCACCAAATCCAATTTGCCATCTGATCTAACTTCTGGAGGCAGTCAAAATGAGCCTTAGAATTCTTCCCTACCTTATTCCTGTGCTGAGATACAGGCTGCTCCAACCTGCTGTAAAATGCTTGATTTCGAGAGTGAGCGAAACTAATGAAAACATTGTTGGGGTAAAACCTAAGGGGAAAGACCTAGCACCAAATCCAATTTGCCATCTGATCTAACTTCTGGAGGCAGTCAAAATGATCCTTAGAATTCTTCCCTACCTTATTCCTGTGCTGAGATACAGGCTGCTCCAACCTGCTGTAAAATGCTTGATTTCGAGAGTGAGCGAAACTAATGAAAACATTGTTGGGGTAAAACCTAAAGGGAAAGACCTAGCACCAAATCCAATTTGCCATCTGATCTAACTTCTGGAGGCAGTCAAAATGAGCCTTAGAATTCTTCCCTACCTTATTCCTGTGCTGAGATACAGGCTGCTCCAACCTGCTGTAAAATGCTTGATTTCGAGAGTGAGCGAAACTAATGAAAACATTGTTGGGGTAAAACCTAAAGGGAAAGACCTAGCACCAAATCCAATTTGCCATCTGATCTAACTTCTGGAGGCAGTCAAAATGAGCCTTAGAATTCTTCCCTACCTTATTCCTGTGCTGAGATACAGGCTGCTCCAACCTGCTGTAAAATGCTTGATTTCGAGAGTGAGCGAAACTAATGAAAACATTGTTGGGGTAAAACCTAAAGGGAAAGACCTAGCACCAAATCCAATTTGCCATCTGATCTAACTTCTGGAGGCAGTCAAAATGAGCCTTAGAATTCTTCCCTACCTTATTCCTGTGCTGAGATACAGGCTGCTCCAACCTGCTGTAAAATGCTTGATTTCGAGAGTGAGCGAAACTAATGAAAACATTGTTGGGGTAAAACCTAAAGGGAAAGACCTAGCACCAAATCCAATTTGCCATCTGATCTAACTTCTGGAGGCAGTCAAAATGATCCTTAGAATTCTTCCCTACCTTATTCCTGTGCTGAGATACAGGCTGCTCCAACCTGCTGTAAAATGCTTGATTTCGAGAGTGAGCGAAACTAATGAAAACATTGTTGGGGTAAAACCTAAAGGGAAAGACCTAGCACCAAATCCAATTTGCCATCTGATCTAACTTCTGGAGGCAGTCAAAATGAGCCTTAGAATTCTTCCCTACCTTATTCCTGTGCTGAGATACAGGCTGCTCCAACCTGCTGTAAAATGCTTGATTTCGAGAGTGAGCGAAACTAATGAAAACATTGTTGGGGTAAAACCTAAAGGGAAAGACCTAGCACCAAATCCAATTTGCCATCTGATCTAACTTCTGGAGGCAGTCAAAATGATCCTTAGAATTCTTCCCTACCTTATTCCTGTGCTGAGATACAGGCTGCTCCAACCTGCTGTAAAATGCTTGATTTCGAGAGTGAGCGAAACTAATGAAAACATTGTTGGGGTAAAACCTAAAGGGAAAGACCTAGCACCAAATCCAATTTGCCATCTGATCTAACTTCTGGAGGCAGTCAAAATGAGCCTTAGAATTCTTCCCTACCTTATTCCTGTGCTGAGATACAGGCTGCTCCAACCTGCTGTAAAATGCTTGATTTCGAGAGTGAGCGAAACTAATGAAAACATTGTTGGGGTAAAACCTAAAGGGAAAGACCTAGCACCAAATCCAATTTGCCATCTGATCTAACTTCTGGAGGCAGTCAAAATGAGCCTTAGAATTCTTCCCTACCTTATTCCTGTGCTGAGATACAGGCTGCTCCAACCTGCTGTAAAATGCTTGATTTCGAGAGTGAGCGAAACTAATGAAAACATTGTTGGGGTAAAACCTAAAGGGAAAGACCTAGCACCAAATCCAATTTGCCATCTGATCTAACTTCTGGAGGCAGTCAAAATGAGCCTTAGAATTCTTCCCTACCTTATTCCTGTGCTGAGATACAGGCTGCTCCAACCTGCTGTAAAATGCTTGATTTCGAGAGTGAGCGAAACTAATGAAAACATTGTTGGGGTAAAACCTAAGGGGAAAGACCTAGCACCAAATCCAATTTGCCATCTGATCTAACTTCTGGAGGCAGTCAAAATGATCCTTAGAATTCTTCCCTACCTTATTCCTGTGCTGAGATACAGGCTGCTCCAACCTGCTGTAAAATGCTTGATTTCGAGAGTGAGCGAAACTAATGAAAACATTGTTGGGGTAAAACCTAAAGGGAAAGACCTAGCACCAAATCCAATTTGCCATCTGATCTAACTTCTGGAGGCAGTCAAAATGATCCTTAGAATTCTTCCCTACCTTATTCCTGTGCTGAGATACAGGCTGCTCCAACCTGCTGTAAAATGCTTGATTTCGAGAGTGAGCGAAACTAATGAAAACATTGTTGGGGTAAAACCTAAAGGGAAAGACCTAGCACCAAATCCAATTTGCCATCTGATCTAACTTCTGGAGGCAGTCAAAATGAGCCTTAGAATTCTTCCCTACCTTATTCCTGTGCTGAGATACAGGCTGCTCCAACCTGCTGTAAAATGCTTGATTTCGAGAGTGAGCGAAACTAATGAAAACATTGTTGGGGTAAAACCTAAAGGGAAAGACCTAGCACCAAATCCAATTTGCCATCTGATCTAACTTCTGGAGGCAGTCAAAATGAGCCTTAGAATTCTTCCCTACCTTATTCCTGTGCTGAGATACAGGCTGCTCCAACCTGCTGTAAAATGCTTGATTTCGAGAGTGAGCGAAACTAATGAAAACATTGTTGGGGTAAAACCTAAAGGGAAAGACCTAGCACCAAATCCAATTTGCCATCTGATCTAACTTCTGGAGGCAGTCAAAATGAGCCTTAGAATTCTTCCCTACCTTATTCCTGTGCTGAGATACAGGCTGCTCCAACCTGCTGTAAAATGCTTGATTTCGAGAGTGAGCGAAACTAATGAAAACATTGTTGGGGTAAAACCTAAAGGGAAAGACCTAGCACCAAATCCAATTTGCCATCTGATCTAACTTCTGGAGGCAGTCAAAATGAGCCTTAGAATTCTTCCCTACCTTATTCCTGTGCTGAGATACAGGCTGCTCCAACCTGCTGTAAAATGCTTGATTTCGAGAGTGAGCGAAACTAATGAAAACATTGTTGGGGTAAAACCTAAAGGGAAAGACCTAGCACCAAATCCAATTTGCCATCTGATCTAACTTCTGGAGGCAGTCAAAATGAGCCTTAGAATTCTTCCCTACCTTATTCCTGTGCTGAGATACAGGCTGCTCCAACCTGCTGTAAAATGCTTGATTTCGAGAGTGAGCGAAACTAATGAAAACATTGTTGGGGTAAAACCTAAAGGGAAAGACCTAGCACCAAATCCAATTTGCCATCTGATCTAACTTCTGGAGGCAGTCAAAATGAGCCTTAGAATTCTTCCCTACCTTATTCCTGTGCTGAGATACAGGCTGCTCCAACCTGCTGTAAAATGCTTGATTTCGAGAGTGAGCGAAACTAATGAAAACATTGTTGGGGTAAAACCTAAAGGGAAAGACCTAGCACCAAATCCAATTTGCCATCTGATCTAACTTCTGGAGGCAGTCAAAATGAGCCTTAGAATTCTTCCCTACCTTATTCCTGTGCTGAGATACAGGCTGCTCCAACCTGCTGTAAAATGCTTGATTTCGAGAGTGAGCGAAACTAATGAAAACATTGTTGGGGTAAAACCTAAAGGGAAAGACCTAGCACCAAATCCAATTTGCCATCTGATCTAACTTCTGGAGGCAGTCAAAATGAGCCTTAGAATTCTTCCCTACCTTATTCCTGTGCTGAGATACAGGCTGCTCCAACCTGCTGTAAAATGCTTGATTTCGAGAGTGAGCGAAACTAATGAAAACATTGTTGGGGTAAAACCTAAAGGGAAAGACCTAGCACCAAATCCAATTTGCCATCTGATCTAACTTCTGGAGGCAGTCAAAATGAGCCTTAGAATTCTTCCCTACCTTATTCCTGTGCTGAGATACAGGCTGCTCCAACCTGCTGTAAAATGCTTGATTTCGAGAGTGAGCGAAACTAATGAAAACATTGTTGGGGTAAAACCTAAAGGGAAAGACCTAGCACCAAATCCAATTTGCCATCTGATCTAACTTCTGGAGGCAGTCAAAATGAGCCTTAGAATTCTTCCCTACCTTATTCCTGTGCTGAGATACAGGCTGCTCCAACCTGCTGTAAAATGCTTGATTTCGAGAGTGAGCGAAACTAATGAAAACATTGTTGGGGTAAAACCTAAAGGGAAAGACCTAGCACCAAATCCAATTTGCCATCTGATCTAACTTCTGGAGGCAGTCAAAATGAGCCTTAGAATTCTTCCCTACCTTATTCCTGTGCTGAGATACAGGCTGCTCCAACCTGCTGTAAAATGCTTGATTTCGAGAGTGAGCGAAACTAATGAAAACATTGTTGGGGTAAAACCTAAAGGGAAAGACCTAGCACCAAATCCAATTTGCCATCTGATCTAACTTCTGGAGGCAGTCAAAATGATCCTTAGAATTCTTCCCTACCTTATTCTTGTGCTGAGATACAGGCTGCTCCAACCTGCTGTAAAATGCTTGATTTCGAGAGTGAGCGAAACTAATGAAAACATTGTTGGGGTAAAACCTAAAGGGAAAGACCTAGCACCAAATCCAATTTGCCATCTGATCTAACTTCTGGAGGCAGTCAAAATGAGCCTTAGAATTCTTCCCTACCTTATTCCTGTGCTGAGATACAGGCTGCTCCAACCTGCTGTAAAATGCTTGATTTCGAGAGTGAGCGAAACTAATGAAAACATTGTTGGGGTAAAACCTAAAGGGAAAGACCTAGCACCAAATCCAATTTGCCATCTGATCTAACTTCTGGAGGCAGTCAAAATGAGCCTTAGAATTCTTCCCTACCTTATTCCTGTGCTGAGATACAGGCTGCTCCAACCTGCTGTAAAATGCTTGATTTCGAGAGTGAGCGAAACTAATGAAAACATTGTTGGGGTAAAACCTAAAGGGAAAGACCTAGCACCAAATCCAATTTGCCATCTGATCTAACTTCTGGAGGCAGTCAAAATGAGCCTTAGAATTCTTCCCTACCTTATTCCTGTGCTGAGATACAGGCTGCTCCAACCTGCTGTAAAATGCTTGATTTCGAGAGTGAGCGAAACTAATGAAAACATTGTTGGGGTAAAACCTAAAGGGAAAGACCTAGCACCAAATCCAATTTGCCATCTGATCTAACTTCTGGAGGCAGTCAAAATGAGCCTTAGAATTCTTCCCTACCTTATTCCTGTGCTGAGATACAGGCTGCTCCAACCTGCTGTAAAATGCTTGATTTCGAGAGTGAGCGAAACTAATGAAAACATTGTTGGGGTAAAACCTAAAGGGAAAGACCTAGCACCAAATCCAATTTGCCATCTGATCTAACTTCTGGAGGCAGTCAAAATGAGCCTTAGAATTCTTCCCTACCTTATTCCTGTGCTGAGATACAGGCTGCTCCAACCTGCTGTAAAATGCTTGATTTCGAGAGTGAGCGAAACTAATGAAAACATTGTTGGGGTAAAACCTAAAGGGAAAGACCTAGCACCAAATCCAATTTGCCATCTGATCTAACTTCTGGAGGCAGTCAAAATGAGCCTTAGAATTCTTCCCTACCTTATTCCTGTGCTGAGATACAGGCTGCTCCAACCTGCTGTAAAATGCTTGATTTCGAGAGTGAGCGAAACTAATGAAAACATTGTTGGGGTAAAACCTAAAGGGAAAGACCTAGCACCAAATCCAATTTGCCATCTGATCTAACTTCTGGAGGCAGTCAAAATGAGCCTTAGAATTCTTCCCTACCTTATTCCTGTGCTGAGATACAGGCTGCTCCAACCTGCTGTAAAATGCTTGATTTCGAGAGTGAGCGAAACTAATGAAAACATTGTTGGGGTAAAACCTAAAGGGAAAGACCTAGCACCAAATCCAATTTGCCATCTGATCTAACTTCTGGAGGCAGTCAAAATGAGCCTTAGAATTCTTCCCTACCTTATTCCTGTGCTGAGATACAGGCTGCTCCAACCTGCTGTAAAATGCTTGATTTCGAGAGTGAGCGAAACTAATGAAAACATTGTTGGGGTAAAACCTAAAGGGAAAGACCTAGCACCAAATCCAATTTGCCATCTGATCTAACTTCTGGAGGCAGTCAAAATGATCCTTAGAATTCTTCCCTACCTTATTCCTGTGCTGAGATACAGGCTGCTCCAACCTGCTGTAAAATGCTTGATTTCGAGAGTGAGCGAAACTAATGAAAACATTCTTGGGGTAAAACCTAAAGGGAAAGACCTAGCACCAAATCCAATTTGCCATCTGATCTAACTTCTGGAGGCAGTCAAAATGAGCCTTAGAATTCTTCCCTACCTTATTCCTGTGCTGAGATACAGGCTGCTCCAACCTGCTGTAAAATGCTTGATTTCGAGAGTGAGCGAAACTAATGAAAACATTGTTGGGGTAAAACCTAAAGGGAAAGACCTAGCACCAAATCCAATTTGCCATCTGATCTAACTTCTGGAGGCAGTCAAAATGAGCCTTAGAATTCTTCCCTACCTTATTCCTGTGCTGAGATACAGGCTGCTCCAACCTGCTGTAAAATGCTTGATTTCGAGAGTGAGCGAAACTAATGAAAACATTGTTGGGGTAAAACCTAAAGGGAAAGACCTAGCACCAAATCCAATTTGCCATCTGATCTAACTTCTGGAGGCAGTCAAAATGAGCCTTAGAATTCTTCCCTACCTTATTCCTGTGCTGAGATACAGGCTGCTCCAACCTGCTGTAAAATGCTTGATTTCGAGAGTGAGCGAAACTAATGAAAACATTGTTGGGGTAAAACCTAAAGGGAAAGACCTAGCACCAAATCCAATTTGCCATCTGATCTAACTTCTGGAGGCAGTCAAAATGAGCCTTAGAATTCTTCCCTACCTTATTCCTGTGCTGAGATACAGGCTGCTCCAACCTGCTGTAAAATGCTTGATTTCGAGAGTGAGCGAAACTAATGAAAACATTGTTGGGGTAAAACCTAAAGGGAAAGA